>NW_023494400.1:0-37835 GCF_011100635.1 Trichosurus vulpecula
TGATCCCATTTGTCATTGAGTCATTTTGGTCACATCCAACATAATCCGATTTAAGTTTTTCTTGGCAAAGATACTGAAGAGGTTTGTCATTTCCTTCTCCAGTCCATTTGCAGATGAGGAAACTGAGGCAAACAGGATGAAGTGACTTGCCCAGGGTCACACAGCTAACAAGTGTCTGAGGTCAGATTTGAACTCAGGAAGATGAGTCTTCCTGATTCCAGCCCTGGCACTCTATCCACTGCAGCGCCACCTAGCTGCCTGATCCCCATTTTATTGTTGAGGCAACTGAATCAGAGTTCAAATGATTTGCCCGGGGTCATATGGCTAATCATTGTCTGAGGCAGAATTTGAATTCAGGCTTTCCTGATTCCAGGCTCAGCACCTCCCAGCCTGGTATAGATCTGTTAAGAGTGTTAGCTATGTAGTAAGGACAGCAATGTGTCTTAATAGACTTGGGAGCAGGAAGACGCGGGTTTGAATCTTGCCTCCAAGTTCTGTGACTCTGGACAAGGTTCTCCCCATCTATGGTCACCTGTAATAATAGATGTTGAACTAGATGGCCTAAGAGGTTAATTCCTGTTCTAAGCAGGCATCCTGAGTGAGCCAGCTCAGGAACTCAGTAGTGGATAGACCAAAGGCCATGGCAGTATCCATATTGGGGTATGTCTTTGATTAGAATGTAAGCTTCTTGAGGGCAGGGTCTCTGTTTTTACCTTTGTCAGTATCCCTAAGGCTTAGCACCATGTCTGACACATAGTGAATACTTTAAAAAATGCTTGTTGACTGACTGAATAATAGAATGTTCCCTCTTCTTTCTGACTTGTTGGCCCATTGGCACCACAGACACCAGGCAGAGAGATTGGTATCTCAAAGCCTAATATGTCTGTGGGATTTTTTGTCTTCTTGGGTCTACATGGACATGTGCATCTGTGTATTGAGGCAGCTCAGTGTAGTCCTGAAGTTTTGGCTCAGTCCTTACCTCTGATTCCAGAACTATAACATAGAAGTTTTCAAATTGAGACAAGATGCCCTGGGGGTGAGGGCAGGCTTAGCTGGGGTGTGGCTGCTGGAGGAGGAAGAATTCCCTTTCTATAGTTCTGTAATGGGAAAGAAATCTATCCCTTTCTCCACCCCAAACTGGGGTAAAACATTCCCAGATACTTCCCCTTTCCTGAAACAGGGCCTCAGCTGTCCCAACCTAGTTATAGATGTGTCCGACGCTAACTAGCTAGATGTAACCATGGGGGAGTTACTGAACCTGTGTGCCTAGGACATGTCTTAGGTCAAATCAATCAGCAAGCATCGAAGTCTTGAATGTGCTAGCCATTGTATGTGCTCAGTTCTGGGGAAAGTTGACCTAGATGCTGAAACAATCCCTCCTCTCCAGAGCTTTCTATTTGGTGTGACAATCAGTGTTGTTTGTCCTTTGTTTGTGATCTCACAGGTGATGTCTTGACTTTTGAGTGAATTGCATTTATTCTGCACAAATTCATTAGCCGCCCTCCCTCTTCCAGAGTCAGTGAAGTCTAGTGGCAAGGCAAAAGTCAAGATGACTGGCAATGTCCCGGGATGCAGCGGATGACCTCAGCCTCTTCGTTGTCTAACCAAGCTCTAAGCTGTCCCCAACTCCTCTTCAACCTCCTTGATGGCCATTGGAATGGATTGTTCTCATCTGCCTATTCCACCAAGGAAAGTCTTCACATGCTTGGGGCAGACACCCCCCTAACTCCTTTAAGACTCCCTGGTTACCCCATTTGCTGAGATGGTTTGCTGGACAGGTGAGAGTTGGGTGACAGGTAGACACTACTGAAAAGGGCTCAAGAGCCCTCCCACCGGAGGAGCTGGCACTGTTTGAACACCCCCATACACCCAGACACATACAAGCCTGAAACACACAAAATTAATAATGGGTGGTTTGGAAGGAGGGGCGACCCTAGCTCAGGGGTGGGGAACCTGAGGCCTTGATGCCACATGTGGCCCTTTAGGTCCTCAGGTGTGCCCCTTTGACTGAAACATCCTGCCCTAGCTGCTAGGAGGATCAGACATAGCTTCATGTAAGAGGTAGGACTCTATCTGGGCTTAAGGGAAACTGGGTATTCAGAGAACCAGAGGTCACCAAGCAAAGCACTCCAGGGTTGGGCCAGGCCAATTTTAAGGGACATTAAGATCATGAAGCCTGACCCTGTCATTGTATTCATAGGAAGAGGCTAAATGACTTAACCAGGGTCACACAGATATGAAGCAGAGGAGCCAGGATTCTAGCAAAGGGGATCAGTCTCCAAGCAAGCAGGAATTCTCCCTATTCTGTCAATTCTGAACTCTCCTGAAGCTGGGTCTAGACCTCTCGGGTTTGTCCTGCACCGCTGGTGTATTGCTTTCTTATTGTTCAGGCTGATCTTGTCTACCAGGCAGCAATTTCTGAGAGGGCAGCACTTGTGTTCAAATCCTCTGGAGTGTGCCCAGCATGGAGTTCAGTGCTTCATTCAACTCAATCCAACTGAACTAGACTTTATTAAACACTGACAATATCAAGGCAGCAGCATGTATTAAGCACCTTCTATGTCAAGTCAGCAGCACATATTAAGCACCTTCTATGTCAAGTCAGCAAGCATTTATTAAGCACTTATTATGTTGTCAGTAAGCATATATTAATCACCTATGTCAAGTCAGAAAGCATTTATTGTGTCTCCTAAGTGTTAGGTACTGTGCTAATCTCTAGGGATATAAGTGCAGAGTGAAATAGTCCCTGCTTTCAAGGAGACGGCATGTTATTAAGTTCGCAGGATATATTTGTTCGATATCAATTGAGTAGATAATTCCAGGCACCTAAAGGAAAGATCCCAATCCCTACTCCTAGCACCACCAAATTCCTGCTGCCTTTACCTATTCCACCTCTATAATCTTCCGGAGCTATGTTACCATAACAGGCATCTTTCCACCAACCACAGTGAACAAGCCTCCTGGTTTCTCAGCAAGCGACTATGGAAGGCCATGGACTTGATGTCTTCAGACAGAATAACAGCAGCAGCAACTCACATTCCTTTAAGGAAAGCTTCAAGGCTGACAAAGTGATCCGGTTGTATTGCGCCATTTAATCCTCACTATGACCGGTGAGAGTAAGTGCTACTATTATCCCCATTTCACAGATATAGAAATTGAGGCCTGTGGAGGTTAATTGACTTGTCCAGAGTTAATTCACTCATAAGTGTCTGAGTCAGAATTTGGACTGAGGTCTTCCTGCCTTTTAGTTCAGGGCCCCATCCACCAAACCCCCTATAGTTATCCAGAGAAAGCAGTTGGGTTAGATTAGTTCATCTTTAAACTTTGAAAGGTTGCTGACCATTCTGTTTTAAAGATCTCCCAACTCTGATATTCTAAGATCCAGAAACCTTCCCAGTTTCAACATTCTCTGTTGTAAGGCCCCTCCCAGCTCTGACATCTCCTGTTCTGAGGCCCCTTCCAGCCCTGACATCACCTGTTCTAAGGCCCCTCCCAGCTCTGACATCTCCTGTTCTGAGGCCCCTCCCAGCTCTGACATCCCCTGTTCTGAGGCCCTTCCCAACTCTGACATCCCCTGTTCTGAGGCCCCTCCCAGCTCTGACATCTCCTGTTCTGAGGCCCCTCCCAGCCCTGACATCACCTGTTCTGAGGCCCCTCCCAGCTCTGACGTCCCCTGTTCTGAGGCCCCTCTCAGCTCTGACATCCCCTGTTCTGAGGCCCTTCCCAGCTCTGACATCCCCTGTTCTGAGGCCCCTCCCAGCTCTGACATCCCCTGTTCTGAGGCCCCTCTCAGCTCTGACATCCCCTGTTCTAAGGCCCCTCCCAGCCCTGCCATTCTCTATTCTAAAATTCCTTCTCTCTCTCACATTTGATCTCCCAAAGTCCCTCTTTACTTTGACATTCTCTGGTTTAAGTCCCCTTCCAGCCTGGACATTGTATTCTTAGGTTTCTTCCAGCAAAGACATTCAGTGATGAGAAGCAACATCCCAAGGTGCAAAGAATCTTGAATCAGGGGTTCCAGCTTGGAATCTTAGGCCCAAAATCGACAGTCTGTGTAGTCTCACTAACCAGCCCCTCCCCCTGCCTCCAGTTCCCCCCACTCCCCTGCCCCCCCATACACACTATTCCAAACTAGAGAGGTATGAAATGACTGCAAATTTAAGGCCAAACCTGCAACAGCCCAAGCGAGCAAGTAAATTAATCAATAGTTCACGTCTGTGTCAGAGTGACTACGTTTTCAATTGACTCGCTCAGAGACCTTTGCTAATATGTTAAACTGAAAATAAATTTCTGTTTAGCAACAGAAATATTAGATAGTGTATTACCAGTGATTGGCGGCAGGGTGTAATTGTGTATTAGCATGTGCAATGCTGGAGGTATGTAGAGACAGCAGGGGGAAATGTATAATGTTTCCTGGGTTCGATCCAGCTCGCATGTTTTAAAGTGGGAGCCAAACACAATACTGCAAATCAGAAGGCATTTGGCTCCCCCTTCCCCCCCCTCCCTACTACCCAATCTGGCCTCTTCAGGCTGAGGGCTCAATAGGAAGAGCATTGAACTGGGATGGGGCAGGGAGGGGGTTGCTGGTCAGAGAAACCAGGCTCAAAAGTTCCCTCCGCTTTTCCCTTGTGACTTTGGACCAAGTCACTTCCCCATTTGGGGCCTCAGTTTCCCCATTTGTAAAACGTTTTTAAGGTCTGAATCTGTGGTCTGATGAACTCTTTGCTGCCTAACATGAACTCACTGCTCCAGCCACCTGGTCTCCTCACTGCCCTGAGGAAATGTTCTGTGACATTCTCGCTCCTGTGCTTTTCATTATATACTTTTCTCTGTCTGGATGCCCTTCAAAGTAAGGCCTCATGACGCTTGGGCATTCTAAGTTCTAAGGAATCCTCTACTCTGATGTTCTATGCTCTAAATTCTAAGTTCCCTCCTATAGACAGAATTCTATATACTATGTTTGAAGGTCCCTTTTGTTCTCACATTCTATGTTCTAAGTTCTTTTCCATCTCAAACCTCCCAAGGACTCAATGCCTTTTGGATGTCACATTCTTTGTCTGAATTTCCTCTCCGGCTCTGACATCCTTTGTCCTCCAATTCTAAAGCTTTTTCTAGTGCTCACGTTTCATCTTCTGTGTTTCACATTCCCTTCCTTCTGACATTCCTGTGTGCCACGGCCCTTTCAGATCCCATATTAGAGAATTTTATCATTTATAACAACCAGAGTTATTGGATTGAAGCTGCCGTGTCTAAAAGATGCCATGAAGAAACCTTCTGTCAAAGCTGCATGAGGAAGCAGCCCAAATGCTCCCTATTCATATCATCCCAGGGTCAAGAAGAGTCATGTTGTCCATCCCCCTCCCTCTAGGCACAGCTATATTTAAGTCAATCAACAAACATTTATTACACACCCACTATATGCTAGGCACTGTACTAAACACTGGAGGTACAAAGAAAGACAGAAACCAGTTCCTGCCTCAGGGAGCTTATAGTCTAATGGGACAGATGACATGTAAACATCTATGTACAAAGAAGCTATATACAGGGTAAATTGCAGGTAATCCACAGATTGAAGACACTAGAATTGAGGAGGATGAGGAAAAGCTTCCTATAGAAAGGATGGGTTTTTAGCTGAGTCTTGAAGGAAACCAGGAAAGCCCAGAGGCAGAGATGAGGAAGGAGAGCATCTGGGGCATGGGGGACAGTTAGAGGAAAATGGCCAGAGTTGGGAGACAAAGTGTCCTGTGTAGGGAACAGCCAGGAGGTCCAAGTCACTAGACCACAGATTACATGGGAGCTCAGCAGAGGTACCATGCCCTGAACTGCAACAAAGGCAGGTCTTGGGTGTGCCCTAGGTTTCCTTATTGACAAAAAAACTCCTGCTGATTTGTCATATTCCTTCTATATTAGGGTCTGCCTCAGGAGTTGACAGAGCAGATCTATGTATATAAGCCTCTTGCCTATTTTCCTTTATATAGCATCTGCCAAGAAAGTCATCTCCTTTCACCCATTAGTTGCCTCCATGAGTCACTGCTCCAATGCCCTACCTATCCCAGCCTCCCTACCCTCTTCAAAGGGGTAGGGACCAGGGTAATAATTTTGATTTATCAGACCTAGATTAAGGAGGGGACCTTCTTACCTTCGGCAACCAAGATGGGTTTTACCTTGATGTTACATATCCAGTGGCATTTGCTCAAAAAGACCTTGCTAATTCAATACAACCTAACAAGGTAAAAAGGACCCTAGAAAAAGGAGCCGAAGACATGCATCTAGCATCATAGGGCATAGAGCAGAATGTCAGAGGTATTATGAGCATCTATTCTGGGCTGTCCTTGGGGCTAGGAACTGTGGATTCATGCAGAGACAACGGGCCTCCACGCAGAAGACGAATTAAATTTTGTGTTTGTGTATGGTGGGCATGGGGATGGCAGCCCAAGAGGCAGAACACAGCACATTGAATGGAGGTTACAAAGAAAAAAAAAATGTGGGCTGGACATCAGAAAAGACTTCCTAACAAGGAGAGCTATCCCAAACTGGAATGGACTGCTTAGAGTGGTAATGATCAGCTCTGGCTCCTTTGAGGTCCTCAAGCAGAGGCCAGACAACCACTTCTTGGCGTGATATCGTAAGGCTTCTTTTGCGTATGGAATGGATTGCGTGGCCAAAGAGGACTCTTCTAATTCTCTAATTCTGTGAGTCTGTAATGTTGTGAAAAGTAGTTTTCCAGTTGACCAGAAGTTTGCATGTGTCTGAATATGTCCGTGTCTATGTTTGTCTGTCTGTGGCTGTGGCTGTGTCTGTCTGTGTATGTCTATATCTACGTCTATCCATATCTATATCTGTATCTACCTATCCTTGCACACCTACAGGTACAGTCATAGGCATAGGTTTACGTAAAGAGATATGTAGGTGTATGTTTATGTCTATGTATACGTATGGTATACAGGCATATATGCAACCCTACGTATGTATGTAAGTGTATATATGTCACTCAAGAAGTTTACTGAACAAAATGTGCTCAGGGTACGTGGGAGATAAAGAAGCAGTCATAAGATCATAGAATACAAAATCTGAAAAGGACATTTGAACATTGAACATAGACTTTTAGAGCTTGAGACAACCTTAGATTTAGAACATGCCAGACTTTAGAATCTAGAGCTTCAAAGTTAGACGTAGTCTTTGAACTTAGAATGTCAAAGCTCGGAGGCACCTTAGAACAGGGACTGTCAGAGCTGGGAGGGGCCTTAGAACAGAGAATGTAAGAGATGGGAGGGGCCTCAGAACAAGGGATGTCAGAGTTGGGAGGGGCCTTAGAACAGGGAATGTCAGACCTGGGAGGGACCTCAGGACAGAGAATGTCAGAGAGCTGAGACAGACCTCAGAACAAGGGATGTCAGAGCTTCGAGGGGCCTCAGAACAAGGGATGTCAGAGTTGGGAGGGGCCTTAGAACAGGGACTGTCAGAGCTGGGAGGAGCCCCAGAACAGGAGATGTCAGAGCTGGGAGGGACCTCAGAACAAGGGATGTCAGAGCTGGGAGGGACCTGAGAACAGGGGATGTCAGAGCTGGGAGGGGCCTCAGAACAGGAAATGTCAGACCTGGGAGGGACCTCAGGACAGAGAATGTCAGAGAGCTTCGAGGGACCTCAGAACAAGGGATGTCAGAGCTGGGAGGGGCCTTAGAACAGGGACTGTCAGAGCTGGGAGGAGCCCCAGAACAGGGACAGTCAGAGCTAGGAGGGGCCTTAGAAAAGAGGATGTCAGAGCTGGGAGGGGCCTTAGGACATAGGTAAAAAGGACCTTAGAGCAATGAGCACAAGCCATCCCTCCAGCATCTCAGGGCAGAGAATGTCACCTATCAGGGCTACAACAGAGCTTAGAACAGAACAAAGGACATGAACACTGGAAGGGACCTTGGAGGCCAGTTTGTTGAACCTCTTCTTTTTTTAATGAACAAGAAAATGAATCCCTGGGGAGGGCAGGTGACTGACTCGAGCTTAGACCCCAGGGTCTAAGGCCCGGACTCCTGACCTGGAGTCAGTGAAGAAGCTTGCTCCTTGAAGTGTCTACACAAAAAGGGGGCAAAGGTTAGGCTCTTCATGTGAGGGGCCCAGGATGGCTGAAGAGGAGCCTGTGCTTTGGGGACAGAGGGTCAGGGAGGAATATGAGGAGAGGATCCAGCTTCTGCCTCCACTGAAGCCAGGAGCAAAGGAGGCTCAGGAGAAGCCCCGGCTCCCCTTCCTGCCAACCTCCTGGAACTCCAATGTCTTTGTTTGTGCTCCCAATGATTGACAGCCTACAGACGGAGAGGGTGCCTCGGAGTTTATTCTAGGACTGACTGTGCCTTTCTGAGGCAAGCTTTGCCACCTGACATGATTTTATCACAGAGCTGAGAATGGGTAACGGAGCCCATCTGCTAGCCAGAGTGAGAGCCACAGTGGCTGGGGATTGATTTGGAGGGGAGATCTTTGCTAGGGGACTGCACAAAGGCAAAGGCAAATGACCAGCAACAGGCCAACATCCAGCCACCTTATACCCAAGGACCCTTCCCCACTCCATTCAACCCAAGAGCCAAGGGCCCTTCTCCTTGGCAGCTTCCTCTGGGGGAACGACCTTAAATGCATAATGATACTTAGCAGTTAAAAAATACCACATTACTGTCGACAGCGTATTAATGAGCAATCTGGTACATATGGGTATAAATGGCACCCCTCTCAATTAATACCAGGGTCATTAATGCAGGCAGGAGCAGGGGGAAGTAATTAGGAGAAATTAGAAAGCCAGACAGGGCTGGGCTGGAGGGTTTATTCTCCCTCCTCTCTAATCTCTGACCTTAGCAAGTGCCCTCTGTGGTGCCGTGAAGATTAATAAATACCCGCTAACATTTGGACAGTCCTTAACTTTAACAAAAAGCATTTCCTTATTTTCTGAGCTTTTTGTCATCAACCCCATATTTTAGATCTAGTTTTTGAGGTATTTTCTCATATGAAAAATGCTGCATTTTTCAAAGACCTTTGCCTTCTTACTCCGTCAGAGATTTCATGTGGCGTTTCCCAATGCCCCTGGGAGAGGTAGAGGACTGGTATCTTTGGTGCTTATTTCATTTTACAGGTAAAGGATCTGAGGCCCGGGCAGAGGGCACCATCATCTTCCCCTCCCCTCCCCGCTATCAGAGAATCCCAGACCTGGAAGGAACCTCAGAATTCTTTAGCTCAACGTGAATCTCCTCTACAAAATGCATGACATATAGATGCAAAGCCTCCACTTGACGACACTCAGAGATGGGGAACTCACTACCTTTCAAAGGAGGTCATTCTACTTTTAAGTAGCTTTTCTGGAAGATTTTTTGTTGTTATTCTGTTTTCTGTTTTGGTTTAGCCACATTGGTTGGGCTGAGTTGAAGTCTGCTTCCCTATAGCAAATGCTCATTGTCCCCAATACTACCTTCAGGGCCAATCAGAGAAAGGCTAATGCCTCTTTGCTTCTTCCACAGGACAGTCCTTCCAATACACAAGGCAGCTTTTACTTCCACAGCCATATCTTCTCAGCGCTAACCATTTGGGGCCCATTGATGGATCCTTGTATGGAGGGTGGTATTTCAGCTCCTTCACCAATCTTCAACTTTATGCTCAGCATAGTGAAAATTGAATTTAAAGCTGTAAGCACTTTCTTTATCTACAATATCACTAATACTAGTCTGATTAGACTAGCTCTCTGACCCTTCCCTTCCAGTTTGGTGAGATGGAGGTACCTTTGCTTGTAGCAACCAGCTAGTAGGATTGATGAGAGAATCACAGGAGATAATATGCTTAAAGGCATTTTTCAAATATTAAGACCACATAAGAAGGGGGGAGGGAAAAACAGTGATAGAGAGAGAAAAGGATGGACACATGGAGACGGAAGGAGAAAGAGGTGTCTACAATGAATTTCTGCACTCAGAGCCAGGAAGATATGAATTCAAACCCAGTATCTAATACACAATTCTACCTCTCTCTACCTTAGGATTTACCCAACTCATTGACTTGCTACAGTCACTAGGTTTTGGAGGCAGGATTTGAACTTAAGTCATCCCGACTCCAAGGTCAGCCCCCCTAAACAGTATAACACACTGGCTCCTATAAACTGTCCCTTATTATGCATTATGTCTGCAGGCTGTTTCTGCAGGATCCAGGCCTGAAAGTGAGTATTTGTATGGCACACACACACACACACACACACACACACACACACATTTGGGGAGTCTACCAACAAAGACAGTCGGGTCAGTTGGTCCAGGCTTGACTCACTCCCCTTCCTGTTTTCCAACCCCACCCCCACCCCCCACTATGTTGACACGACCAACTTCTCTCATAAAGCCATCCATGCCTGATGAGGGCACAGGGGGGTGGTGGTGGGGTGGTGGTTCTGCTTTGTGGGTTCGCTGAGAAGGAAGGCAGGGCATTCATGACAGCAGCCTTCTCTCTCCCACAGTCCTTCTCCTGCTTGTTCCTACCCTGCTAGGGTTGGCCAGGCTCTGCAAGGCTGCCACTCAAGTCTGACTTTGGCCCTGGCTGTGCCCCCTGTGGGAAGGCCTGCAAACTGACTCTCAGCTTCCCACAGATATGCCTGAGTGGGAAGCAAAGCAATCAGAGGGAGGCCCAGCCCATGATGGACTGTTCTGGGGAAGGAGAGGGAGCCAGCGGGATCAGGGGGCAGCACCACAGCTACCTCCAGGACCTGGCAAAAATGGTGTTGGTGTGAATGCTTCACAGGGAAACAAAGAGTGCTTCCTCTCCTCTCCTCTCCTCTCCTCTCTCTCTCTTCTCTTCTTTCTCTTCTCTCTCTCTCTCACTCTCTCTCTCTCCCCTTTCTCTTCTCTCTCTCTCATCTCTGCTCTCTCTCTCATCTCTCTCTCTCTCTTTTTCTCTCCCTGCCCCCCTCTTGCCCTGTTTCTGTCTCTCTGTCTTCTCTGTCTTTGTCTCTGCCTCTTTATCTCAACCTGTCCTGTCTCTCTGTAGCTCCTCCTCATAATTCTCTCTTCTTTTTTCCTTCCTCCTTCATTCTTTCTCTCTCTGTGTCTCTTTCTTGACTTTGTCTCTGTGTCTGTCTATTCTTAGTTTCTTCTCTTAGTTTCTGGCTCTCTGTCTTTTTTACTTTCTCTCTCTGTCTCTCTCTTTCTGTCTGTCTCTGTCTCTGTCTCTCTGTCTCTGTCTCTCTCTGTCTCTGTCTCTCTCTCTGTCTCTCTCTCTGTCCCTCTCTGTCTCTCTCTGTCTCTCCCTCTCTCTTTCTCTCTCTCTCTGTCTCTCTCTCTCTCTCTTTCTCTCTTTCTCTCTGTCTCTGTCCCTCTCTCTGTCCTCTTTCCTTCTCTCCTTTCTTCTCTTGGCTTAAGGATCATAGTCCTGAATAATGTGACCAAAGTGAACACATTTTCCTATGTGATGGCAGGCTTCCAATTACCTTCCACCTGAAAAGGGAAGCCACTCACACTCTAGATAGAGTCTGAGAACTCAGACATGGGAAGATCTGGATTCAAGGTCCACCTTGGCAGCTGTGTGACTATGAGAAAGCCGCTTCCCCTTGCTCAACCTCCATTCTCTCTTCTCTAAAATGAAGACAAGAATCCTGGCACCTCACCCCACCCCACACACACAAACACACCCAGAATTGTGGGTAAAGTGTCCTGTAAATAGCAGCGAATTTTTGAACAAGGAGCTGCAAGATAAGCAGCAAGGATGCCCTGGGGTATGCCTCTTCTGAGGGGTAACCAAAGTCAGACAAGTGACCTGGCTTATTTCCTGCCTTTCAAGATGTCCTGGAAAAGAAGATGGAAATGGGTGATTTCTACCAACTCCTTAAGGGCTGGTCCTGAGTGTGCTTGCATGTTTTTACCCCAAGGCCATAGGGGACACCATTGTGCACAGAGGACTAGGTCAGGAAGACCTGAGTTCAAATCCAGGCTTGGACACTTACTAGTTGTGACCCTGGGCAAGTCATTTAACTTATGTTTGCCTCGGTTTCCCCAAATATAATTGGGTTATTGTGAGATTCAAATGAGATAATATTTGTGAAGCACTTAGCATAATTTTCCAAGCACCAAGGAGAATGTCTGGCAGCTGGGGATGTCAGTGTGGGATAGTGAACATGGTGTGTCCACGGACCTAGGTTCAAATCCTGGTTTAGGCACTTACTACTTGGATGATCATGGATAAATCCCTTCAACCCTTGGGTCCCTCCCTCTTCAGTAAAGTGAATGTGTTGAGCCTAATTAGCTCAGAAGGCTCATCCCCTCTCCACCTAGTCCCCTGTGATTTAGTGGGCACTTAATGAATGGCAGTTACATAAAATTGAATGGAAATCACACAAAGGGTACATTCTAACACTGTTGTAATACCTTTTATGGGTGAATTGTTATTGGTGCATTGTTGGCACAGTCAGGGAGGAACAGGGCTTGGAGAGATCCTTACGTGACCACACCTACTCTCCTTATTTGATCCAAGAGGAAATTAGACTTTAGAGAGAGGAAGGGACGTGCCCAAGGTCACCCAGCAAGTCAGTGGACGAGGGAAGGGAAAGAAGCATGTATTAAGTACCTACTATGTACCATGCCCTGTACAAAGCTCTTTTTGCCCAGGGTCACGCAGTTAGTAAGTGTCTTAGGTGGCATTTGAACTCAGGTCTTCCTGATTCCTGCTCTGTCACTCTATCCACTATGGGACAAGGGCTAAGAGCTGAATTTCTTCTAGAACTCTGCTCTGATTGGAAACCAGACAGCCCATGTGCCATATAGAGGCTGTCATCTTGGCTGTCATGTGAATGAAGACATAACACCAGGCAATCCCGTCCCACGAAGGAAGACCAGAGTGCCCTGTAAATATTTGCCTTGTGCAGAGTAAAGATGGCCTCCATTGAACCAGTGTTAATCATTCTTTGCCACAAGGCAGGGCATGTCATCACAACAAAAACACTCAGCCTGTTTCATCTCTAGGCTGATTCAGCAGGAGAATGCTAACCAACCAGTGAGTACAGTCTCTCCCAACCTTGGACTAGATCCCAACTCCATGGCATTAAAGAACCTGAGCTCTGTCTAAAGGAGATCAGGCAGTGGCTTTTAGAGGCATAGGGATGTATAATAAAGATACCCTGAACCAGGAGTCAAAAAATCCATATCCTCATTCCCAGTTACTCACTGAGTACCTACCTGTGTGTCCTTTGGAAAATCATTCCCTATGACTCTGTGAAATGGAGATACTGGAAAAGATGCTTCCCAAGATCACCTCTGGTCCTCACATTCACATTCAAGCTTCCAAGGCCCTTTCTAACTGTAGCCTCCTTTCTTCTAAGGTTCATTCCAGGTCTAACATTCCCTGGATTTTATTTTGCAGATCTATAAAATAAAGTTGGATCAAACTGTCTTTCCCATTTGAAAAGTCCTTCTTAGGTCCCTTCACACTCCAATATTCTATGTTCTAAGTTCTCTCCTAGCACTTCCATCCAATGTTTTCTTCCATCCCTAACATTCTGCGTTATATGTTCTTAACAGTTCTAACATTGTGAGACTTAGTCTCTTCTTTGCTAAAATGAGGATCCCCAAAAGGTAGTTTACATATGTCTCCTAGCTTGGAACTGGTCTTTACCCAAAGACTGATAAAGCATAGACTGATATAAAGGGGATTCCAGTCTAGCTGGAAAGTAGAATTCAGGAAAGGGCACTATACATGTGAAAGTATAGGTCTAGGCAAAGAGTTATGAGAAATTGGAGGAGAGAGAGAGAGAGAGAGAGAGAGAGAGAGAGAGAGAGAGAGAGAGAGAGAGAGAGAGAGAAGGAGGGGGGGAGTATTCATTTGAGGAGTCAGAGAAGACTTCACAGAAGACATGGCTTTTGTTTGCTCATGAAGGGACAGAAGGGCTTCGAGAAAGAGATGGGGCAAGGACAACATTACAACATTCTTGGCTTTATGACTTCAGGTTTTTTGCAACTCTAATGTTCTAGGACTCTTTGATTCTAGGAATATCTCTTCACTGATTGTCTACTATGTTATCGTCCATTTTCTGAGATCTAGGAGGAATTCCCAAATGGATTAGACTCAGCTTCTAGTCTAAAGATTCTGAGAAACTCAGGGTTGCAAGAGATATCGGGAACCAGATGGTCAAACTAGGACTAGAACATAAATGCCCTCTATGTCTATGTCTGGAAAGCCTTTGGTGAAGGGGAACTCATTCCTTCCCAAGGCAGCCCATTTCACATTTAGGAATCTCTAATTGTTAGGAATATTTTCCATATATCTGAATGTCTAATGTCTCCTCCCTTACTACCTAGCCTCTGGAGACATACTCATTTTTTATCCATTCCTTCAAGAGGCAGTACTGTGCCTGCTATGTAACAGCCCTTCAAATATTTGAAGGTGATGTTGATGCCCTGCCACCCGAGTCTTCCCGTCTCCAGGATAGATATCCCCCATCAGTTCCCATACGGCACGGTCTCTGGTCCCCTTCCCATTCTGGTTACTCTCCTTGAATATTGCCCAGCTTGTTAACATCCTGTCTAAAATGTAATGCCCCAAACTGGACCCAGCACTCTAACTGCGGTCTGCCTAGAGTATTGTACAATGAAACCGTTATTTCCTTTATTACAGACACCATTCTTTTGACTTCTATATAATATTTGAGTTTTCGGTCCACTAAATCCAAACAGTATTATTGATAGAGACTGCCAGACGCCATACTGGATTCAGGATACATGAGCAAAAAGGAAGGGAAAATAAAACATTTTCAGGAGGCTTTCTTTTTCCAAGGAATTGTTGTCTATGCATTCTGCCTCTATCAAGGACTTATAGAAATGATTTCTTCTACCCAAATGTAGAATTTTACATTTATCTTGGTCAAATTGTATCTTCTACCACTAAAGTATGGTTCTAAGATGTGATTCCAAATGAAACCAATGCTACCCAATCATTCCATTGGGGGTGACCCAATGCGAGCATTGAAATCTGAGTGAGTGGAAGGAAAACATACCCACATCGATGAAAGCATGGGTACTATATTGAATCCTATGCCGAAGTACATTTCCTCTTATTTGATCACTCATTCTGGCCTGCGGAGAGCTTTTCTCGGCTTTTGACTATCATCTGATGTGTTTGCTATCTCTTCTAGCCTCATGTCATCTGCAAGTTTGACAAGCGGTTGAGTCAGGAAGACAAAACAAACACACATGAAACAGTCACAGAATGTCCCACAACACTAGGGTTTTCATTTTATACCTCCTTGTACTTCCATCAAAAGACTTCAGATAAGTGGGAGATCAGTCAGAGGAGTCTGAGGAGGCTTAATGGAGGAGAATCCTCAAGCCCTCATTACCTTACCCCCAGATTAGCTTGCCCTCTTCTGATTCCTCATACCGACAATATCTGATTTTTTTAAAGGTATCCTTCTAATGACAGCACTTTCCTTGTTGTTGTTTGTCCTTCATTCTCAAAGATGACCAAGACATCAGGAAGGAGATGTCATGACTTGAGAGTAAATTGGATTTAAGTGAGGCAGAGCTGTAAAAAATCACCAACCTCACTCTCTCCTCCAGAGCCTAAGACTAATTTGAATGATGGCAAATGCATTCAGAGTCTAAGACTGTGTTTCTTTAGTAATCCTCTAAAATTTGGCAATTTTCAAGTTTTAATTCCAGCCTGCCTCCAATCAAAATTTAGCACAAATGTGTACCATTTTGCCTTATTACCAAATGGCGTATTTGGCCCTTAGGTTGGCTTAGGACAGAAAGCTCTCTCTGTTTCTGGGGCTGGGTTCTTGTGTTAAAGTCTGTGGGCTGAAGGATGAGTCATTAGGGAAAATCACATGTCCTTGGCATGTCTCCTTCTCTTCTATCTGAAAGTCAAAATAGAAGTTTCCATGGAAAGATGCCATCCCACCAGGCATTGAGAGTCTTTAAGTCATCACTGTTTGGGAGGCCCAAAGAGAAGGATTCCATTTAAATCCCAAAGATATTGGCCTCAGACAGAGAGCACAACAAGTGGGTGTTCACCAGGCAGTCAGTTAACACACATTTATTAAGTGCTTACTATGTGTCAGGCATTGTTCATAGCATTGGGGTTACAACGACAGGTCAAAATAGAGTTTCTGGCCTCAAGGAATTCACAGCATCTTAGGGGAGGGGGGAGAGAGATGCAAAAAATAAATATACAAGTTATTTGGAGTAAATAAAAGGGAAGGCACTACTGGAGATGAAGGTGGAGAGGCAAGAAATTGTTGTTCTGCAGAAGGTGGGACTTGAGCTGAATCTTGCAGGAAGCCAGGGAGATCAAAAGTGGGGGTGAGGAGGGAGAATATTTCAGGCATTTGGGACAGTGAAAATGCCTAATCAGGAGATGAGAGTGTTGTCTGTGAGGAACAGCAAGAAGACCAAGTGCTATTGGGTTGTAGAGTACGTGCATGGGAGTGAGAAGAATGGAAAAAGGAGAAAGGGATGAGGTCATAAGGGGCTTTAAATTCTCATTGGGAACTTTTTTATTTTATCTTTGAATAATAGGGAGCCATTGGAATTTACGGAGTAGAAAGGGTGACGTGGTCAGATATATACTGTAGGAAAATCAGTGAGAGAAGGAGAGATTGAAGTGGGCAGAAAGGTGAGGCATGAAGGCCAGCCAGAATTCTGTTGTGACATTCCAGGAGTGGGGTGGTGGCAGTGTCAGAGGGGAGAAAGATATGGGGAAGGCAGAAATCAGAAGTTGGCAACAGACTGAGGCTGATCAGAGGGGCTGATCATGAATGAGACCAGACCTCAAGCCTAGTGACTAGGGAGATTGTGGTGCACTTGGCTGTAATAGGAAAGATGGGCAGAGGGGAGGGTTTGCAGGGAAACGTTAGTTCTGTTTCGGATATATTGAATTTGAGATGTCTATGGGACGTCCAGTCTGTGATGTCATAGAGGCAGGTGGTGATATGAGACTGGGGGGGCGGGGATAAAGGATGGCTTTGTTTCAGTGACTGCCCAGGTTAGTCACGGAACTTAAATTTGTAGCAGACTCCATCAGTAGGGTTTCACGATTTCTTTCCCAAGCTCCATTGACCAGTATGGGAATGGGAGTACAGCAGCAGATAGTGGGAGCGATCCAAGGTTGGCGTTGACTGTGATTACCGAGAGGGCTGGGAAGAAGGGACTTGAATATGAAGGATAGTGTAGTTTAACTTATTCACCAGGGAATCAAGGCTAGGGAAGGGGGTGGAAGAGAGTATAGCTGGTACAGGAGGGATGACCTAGGAAGGAACTGGGATGTGGAAGGATTGGAAGTCATGGTGAGAGGATGGTACGGTTTGGGTAGAAGTAAGAGGTGTAAATTGGAATGGCAATATGCTATGATCAGATGAAGGAACTTAGGAGTTCATGAATATGGAAGTGGGGCTCTTGTGGGTGACAGTGGAGTTGAAGTATGAGCACTTCTGTGTAACTGAGGTGAAGTCATGGGAACAATAAATTGTGGAACTGAAAGGTTTGGGTATTTGAAGGAGTATCAATATGTGTGTTGGCATACTCTTGTCATGTCATAAGGCTAGAGTGCTGGGCTTGGAGTGAGGAAGTACTGAGTTCAAATCCAGCCTCAGGCACTTACTAATGCATAACCTCTGTCTGCCTCAGTTTTCTCAACTATAAAATGAAGGTGATGATAGTACTTATCTCCCACGGATGTTGTGAGAATCAAATGAGATTTGTAAAGTGCTTAACACAGCACTTGATACATAGTAGGTGCTTAATAAATACTTGTTTCTTTCATCTCCCTCTCTTTCCCTTCTCCCCTTCCCTAAAATGAGAGCAGGGGTCGGGGTGCAGAGAAAGACTTGGAGCTGAACATCGAACTAATAAGGGAAGGAAAGCGGATATACAAGATGTGAGTATATAACAGAGATCAGAATCTTCACTGAGTGCACCATCCGTCCCCATCTAGCCCCTGACCCCCAGAAAATACTACAAAAAAGTTCTTCTCTGGTGACTTGAATTTCGCTACTTATCCCTCCCAGATCTAACATTCTATGTGCTAAATCTCACATTCTCTCTTCTAAGGTCCCTTCTGGTTCTGATATTCTGTGTTCTGTGTTCTATGTTCTAAGGTCCCTTCCACCCCTCACATTTTGTATTCTAAGATCCTTCTCAAATATGACATTTTTGTTCTAAAGTCCCTAAAACAGAGTTGACTTCAAAAGTCCTCACCTGTAAAATTCTAAATGTCAGGAAACTGTGATACCAGTTTCCAGGCTAGATGCCTTCAGATAGGAGTCATGGCCATGGAAATCAGAAAAGGTCGATCCATGTGGCCAAGGAAGGGGGTTGGGGGGAAAAAGGCATTCATCTGCCTTTCATAGATGGTGGCAAAAGCCATGGAACCAGTCTCCCCAAGGTAGCCAATTAGGGGGAACTGAACCTTCTCCCATCCCTTATTCAGGAAGTTGTATTGAGAGGCTGGTAAGTAAGCCAGTGAAATAGCTTTTTCTAATGAAGAATGACTTCAGGAAGAATTTCAGTGCCTGGTTAAGTTTCTTTTTTGTTAAACTTCTATTTGTCTATGGAAAGAATTGTAGACTCAATGTTAGAACTAAAGGTGACATAGAGGCATGTATCTGTAGACCATGAAAACTGGAAGGGAACTCACAGTAGAGCATCAGGATGAGAAAGCACCTTATTATACAGCATGTCAAAGCTAGAAAGACCTAGAACATAGCTGTCAAGAGCTTAGAACCTTAGAACACAGATAATCCCAGCTTGGTAGCATCTTAGAAGATAGGACAACAGAACTGAGTCTTCCTGGAAAGCCCTTTTCCTACCTTCAGACATAGACTCTAGGAGAAGAGAGAAGCCTTAGAGTAAATGACATTCATTACCAGAGCTGGAAAGTATTATAGAACACAGAACATCAGAGGTAAAAGGAGCCTTCATCTTGGAATGGCCTAGCCTGGGCCTCCTTAGAACATGATAGAGAATATCAGAACTCATGAAAGTTCTGGAAGGACTTAAGAACTTTGAAGGTGGAAGTTTGAGTTGGAAAGTACCTTGGAACATAATGTTGCAGTTGGAAGAAACCTTAGAAAATAGACCGCATAATTTTCGATCTGTGGGGGAACTTAGAGAACATCAGGACTGGGAAGCCCTTAGAACAGGGGATGTCAGAGCTGAAAGGGGCCTTAGAACAGGGAATGTCACAGCTGGGAGGGGTCTTAGAACAGAGAATGTCAGAGCTGGGAGAGCCCTTAGCAAAGAGAATGTCAGGGCTGAGAGGGGCCTTGGAACATATAATATCAGACCTGGGAGGGACCTGAGAACAGGGAATGTCAGAGCTGGGAGTGGCCTTAGAACAGGGGATGTCAGAGCTAGAGGGGCCTTAGAACAGGGGATATCATGGCTGAGAGGGGTCTTAGAACAGAGAGTGTCAGAGCTAGGAGGGACCTGAAAATAGAGAATATCAGAGCTAGAGGGGCCTTAGAATAAGGGATGTCAGAGCTAGAAAGGCCTTAGGGCCTTAGGGATAGAGCCGGTAGGGAGCTTAGAACACTGAACTTCAGTGGTGTGAGGGAGCTTAGAATCATGAATTCCTGGAACATCAAAGCATAAAGATATTCATGGAAATCACGTGGTCCAGTTCACTCCTTTTAGACTTTAGCCAAGATACAAAGATGCCAAAGCCACCCCATTTCTTAGTTCTGCTAACCAGGTGCCTCCTCATCCCCTGGACCACCCTTCCATCTCTTTCCCAATAGCCTTCTCATGATGACAGCACCCCTACCTCTTCCACCTCCTGCTTTGATTGGTGGACTCTTCCCCTAAACCTCCATTGGAGGAAGTGCCTGCTCCTGCAATACTAACTTCTCCGCCACCCCCTCTACTTCCAGCTCCCTTTTGAGTGTGTCTTCATCGCCATAATGTAACCTTCTTTAGGGAGGCACTGTCTTTCTTTTGGCTTGCATCTGCATCCCTAGCTGCTTAGCAAAGTATCCTGCACATAGCAAGTGCTTAATAAATGCTTCATCTAATCTAATCCAAATGATCTCTGCAAGTCTCTCAAAGGAAGAGCCCTGCTGAGAAGGGGTGCCATATTTTTAAGTAAAGCCTGGGATCCTACTGTGGAACTGAGCCTACATTATTATTATTTGCTACTTGGAGATTTCCTGAAAGATAAAGGAGCCATGGGGAAAAAATGAAAAACAACAAAGAGAAGCTCATAAAAAAATTAATCTCTGAGTGGTAATTGCTCCATAAAAATAATTGAGTTGAAAGGAGAATACAAACCGTGCTGAGTACTTTAACGATGTAAATAGTCAAAATATGGCTAAAAGTTCCAGAGAGTGGCAGGTTGGGCTCTGAAAACAATGATCTAGAAGGAGCCCAATGTGGAAGTCGAGTGTAACTGAGAGCATAGACAAGGCAGCTCCCCCATCAGTCACCTTAGGGGCATCATTGACCCTCCAGAGGCTCTTGCACTTGCCTGCTGCCCACTGCTTAAATCTCCATCAATTAGAGGTCCTCCTTAAGGAACTTCTGGAGATGTGCATTTTGCCTGGGTTAATCAATCAAAATCAATCGATACCAAATTAGAAGAAAGGATAAAGACATGAAGCCACTGTGGGTGATTACTGCTGTTCCAAACCTATTTATTTAAACAAGTTGTTGACTTGGAAGAAACAGGAAACGGACCAAAGCAAAGGTGTTGTTTCTAACTGTCACTATCTCTTAGTGTGGTTTAACTGATGCAAAATACGGTAATTGCCATGATGAGGAGAGGAAAATACCCTCCAGGAACTGCCTCAGGTGACCAGCACTGAATCTGCTGCCTGGAGGAACTTCAGGGCAGTCAAGATCCAGACCAGCTCTGATCGGACTAACCTGGGGAAAATGGTGGAGGTAGATGGAGGATAGAGGCAACTTCATTTTTCCAGAAGAAAAAAAAAAAAAGAAATGAGGGGGGAAGTGATGTCATTTGCATTTTGATTTGTCTCTCCAATCATTAACACAGAACTGACATTTAGTAATTTTTTTCTTTCTTCCTCCCTCCTTTCCTCCTTTCTCTTCCTTCCTTTCTCCTTCCATTCCTTCTTTCTTTTTTCTTTCTTTTTCGCTCCTTCTTTCTCTCTTCCTTCCATCCTTTCCTTTACTTCCTTCCTTCCTTTCTTCCATCCTTCCTTCCTTTCTTCACACCTTTTTCTTTCTCTCCCTCTCCTTTTCTCCCTCTTCCTTCCTTCCTCTCCCTTTCCTTCTTCTTCCCTCACTTTCTCATTCATTTCCTTCATTTCTTCTCTCTCTCTCTCTCTCTCTCTCTCTCTCTCTTTTCTTTCTTTCTTTCATCAATCTATTCATTCATCCAAGTGTTCTACAAGACCCTGTTTGCAGATGCCATTATTTTACTACATTAAGAATTGTGAGTGTTCATAAATTCCATGGTCATTCAAAATATAATCAGCCTAACAACTCACACAGGAATAAAACAAGTGAGTGATGAATGAAATCTACCAAGATGATGAAATATAGTTTGATGGTCAGTCTATTAAGTTAGCCCAAAAGTACTTTGGTCTCGGACTAGCATAGAACATGGTCAATGAGCTGGGCCAAGAAGCCAAGAGGAGAAGGAGAAAAGGATGGATTGAACTTGTGAAGTTTTAATTTGAAAGTGCCTCCTTGCTATACTATTTTATTTTACTTGAAAATAAAATGGTTATTGGTATCTCATATTTTTAAATCACCTTCATTTCTGAATGCAGGTCTCCAATATGCTATCTAGAAAGCTATCCCTTATAATAAAAGTATTTTAAAAGAGAGGGAAAACTAAAATGTAAACTAATTCTAACATCATATGTAGTGTTCCCCCCGCTGTTGTCCTCCACCTCTTCAAGGAAGAGATGGAAGTGCATTTTCTTACCTCTTCTCTAGGTCCAAGCCTGGTCATTATAATTATATTACTTCTGTTCAGTTCTTTCCATTGGCACTGTTGCTGTGTCCCTAAGTATTGTCTTCCTGGTTCTGCTTACTTCACTCTGAATCAATTCATATAAATCTTCCCATGATTCTCTGAATCCTTCACATTTGGCATTTCCTATGACACTGTGCTATTACATTATGTTCATTAACCAGAGTTAATTAGCCCATTATTGGACATATGTTTTATTTTCAGTTCTTTGAAAAGCCCATCTTTTTTACTAGCAATGGTCTCCTGGCCAAGTGATATGGCTGTGGATCATTGTGTAATGTGATCCCCAAAGAATTGAAATGGCAGGTGACCACAGAGAGAGATGCACGGTGGCCACATGTTGGCAACAACAGCTTACACATGAGACATAAAGGACATCCTTGACCAGAAATGGAGGAGGAGGGAGAAACAGCAACAGATGGAAACCTGAGTGTCAATAGCAGTAAGAGTACCCACGGAACATTAAATGAGTTCTAGAAGGTCTCCAGTATATTGCATTGATTTTCTCTAGATGCTTTATTGGAGTATGTAGGTAAGAATTTCAGAAGATGAGAAGATGTGAAAGGCTGTAATTCGTCCCAGCAAAATGTCTGTATCTATATAGATTTCTGGAATATCGAAGTAGGCATTATTCCATTTTATGGATGAAAGCCATGAAGCTGAAGGGGCCCGCCCAAGGTTTTCAGCTCATCTCTATAACTCTTTTGTCATCCACTCACCTCTCCTCCTCTCCCCTCCTCTCCCCTTCCCTCCCCTCTCTCTCCTCTCCTCCTCTCTCCTCCTTCCTCTCCCCTCCCTTCCTCTCCCCTCCCCTCCCTTCCTCTCCTCTCCTCTGTGTCCATATCTTTCTCTATCTCTCTTTAGGCTTCCTGTCTCACCTCTCTCTGTTTCACCCTCCTCTTGCCCTCTCTGTCCCTGTCTCTCTCCGTAGCTGTCTGCAGCCACCCTCACACCACTTAAACACCTGTAGATGACGGGCACTGCCTGACTTGTGTGTGCCCTCCCAACAGTTATACCAGAAGAAACCTCCCAGGTCCTGTTCTTCCTGTTTCCTACAACTATAGAACTGGAAACATCCATATGGATGAGATAGAAAGAAGCCCCTTCCCCCCTTTCCCCTCCCCCCCCATCAGCTGTAAGTCTCGGGCACTCAGGCAGAAACAGGCAGTCAATCCTTTCCAGGGTCCTGAGCCGCTGTCCGCGGGCCGCTGGGCCGTACAGCGACCACGTGAAGCAACAAATCGCCTGCCGCAGGCCAGGTGTGGGGGATCCAGCCTGACAGCTTCCAAGGCGGTGCCTTTTGTTCTTCAGTCTCCAGGACCAGAGGCTCAGGTGTTGCCAGCTGGGACACCTGAGGGGCCTGGCCGCCCAGCACCGGGCTCATCAGGTCCAGCTTTGTTACCAGCCTCTAGCGCTGTCATCCTTCCCACCACCCCCGCCCCCATCGACACCCAGGATGGCAGGGAGATAAATTCTGCCACAGCAGCTTCAGCATTGCTGTAGGAAAAAAAGGGGGGCGGGGGATACTGAAATTGACTGGAGGCTAAAATCTCAGAGTGTATCCTGACTCTATCATGATTCTGCCGCACCTTGGGAAAGTTACTTCTTTTCTAGGCCTGAATTCTGTCCTCTGTGGAGTGAGGAGATTGAAATGGAAACATCTCAGAGGCTCCCAGCTCTGGAATTCTGTGTTCTAAGGCCCCTACCAGCCCTGGTATTCTATGTTCTAAAGCCCATCCCAGCCCTGACATTCCCTGTTCTAAGGCCCCTCTCAGCCCTGACATTCTGTGTTCTAAGACCCCTCCCAGCCCTGGCATTCCCTGTTCTAAGGCCCCTCCCAGCCCTGGCATTCCCTGTTCTAAGGCTCCTACCAGCCCTGACATTCCCTGTTCTAAGGCCCCTCTCAGCCCTGACATTCCCTGTTCCAAGGCCCCTCTCAGCTCTGACATTCTATACTTATTTCATTTATTAGTTATTACATACTTATTTCATTTATGTTATATATTCTGAAGTCTCTTCTAGGGGGTCTATTCTATATTCTCTGCCCAACGTTCCTTCTAGATGTAACATCCAGCATTCTGGGGACCTCCTTGGCTCTTTGTGCTCTGGTTCTGTGCCTTCTAGAAAATCACCTAGCTAGTAAGTGACCAACCTAGAACTCTCAAACACAACACCTGATACCAAAGCCAACTGGCTCCTCCTTCCTTGCTACTCCTGCCTGATGCCTTCAGCTGAGCTATGTGGTTTCTTTCCTCCAAGATTCAAAACCCTGCTTGTCTGTGCCTTAAATGACTCCCTCAGCTGGGAATTCTCTCCATCCTAGGCCTATAGAACCCAAAATATTTTTCCTGACTAGTAGGACCCCTTCTCCCCAATTCACTTCCTTCAGCCTATCCTAGAAATTTATGGTATTACTATTATTAATGATAATAGTAATATAGCTTAGGGGCTCCTCATTCCATCTGTGTGCATACTCCTAGAAACGCAGAATTCTCCCTTTCTGCCCAGTTAGGTGGTGGAGTGGATAATGTGCTGGGCCTGGAATCAGGAAGACCTGAATCCAAATAGAAACCAACATTTACTAACTATATTAGCGTGGGAAAGTCGCTTAACCTTTTGCAGTCTCATTTTCCTCATCTTAATAGCATCTATTTCCCATGATTGTCGTGAGTATCAAATGAGATAATATTTGTAAAGTACTTCACACAATGCCTGGGACAGAGTTGGTGCTTAGTAGGTCTTTCCTTCCTTCCTTCCTCCCTCCCTTCCTTCCTCTCTCTCTCCTTCCCTTCCTTCCTCCTCACCTACCTTCCTTCTTCCCTTCCTTTCTTCCTCCCTCCTTCCTTTCCTTCCTACCTTCCTCTTTCCCTTCCTCCCTCCCTCCTTCCCTTCCTTCTTCCCTCTTTCCCTTCCTCCCTCCTTCCTTCCCTCCTTCCTTCTTTCCTCCCTCCCTCCTTCCCTTCCTTCCTCCTCACCTACCTTCCTTCTTCCCTTCCTTCCTTCCTCCCTCCTTCCCTTCCTCCCTCCCTCCCTCCTTCCCTTCCTCCCTCCCTCCCTCCTTCCCTTCCTCCCTCCCCACTTTCCTCTTTCACTTCCTTCCTCTCTCCCTCCTTTCCTCCTTCCCTTCTTTTCTCCCTCCCTCCTTCCCTTCCTTCCTCCCTCCTCCTTCCCTTCCTTCCTTCTTTCCTTTCTTCCTTTCTCCCTTCCTTCTTTCCTCCCTCCCTCCCTCCCCTCTATCACTTTCCTGATGGTTTTACAAGTAGCAGAGCCTAGAGAAACCATCCACTGGTAGGTGGGCAGGCTGCTTTTGACCTTTCTTTGTATTCCCAGAGCTTCTCCCAATGTCCAGCCCATGGTAGGTGCTTAATAAATACTTGTTAACTGACTGGCAGGTTCTGAATCTCACAAAACTTGACTAAACTAGCCTCTAGCCAACAGATGTCTAGAGTCTCCAGTGTTTTCCCCTTCACATAAATAGCCTATACATAGAGGGTAGATAGAGGGGGCACTGGTGGCTGGAGTGAAGGCAAAAGGTCTCCTGTATGAGGGGATACTTGTGCTGAGCCTTAAAAGAAGTCAGGAATTCTGGGAGATGGAGATTTAGAAGGAAGGGCATTCTAGGCATGGGGAACAGCCAGTGCAAAGGCAAGGAGGTAGGAAAAATGAGACAGGAGAGGAGAATATTAGTGGAGGAATATCAGTCAAATAATTAGTTCATATTTCTGTAGCACTCGACGGCTTACAAAACTTTGCAAGTATAAGATCTCAGAAGAGCCTCACAAAATCGCCCTATGAGGTAGGAGCTGCAGGGATTGTTATCTCATTTTACAGGTGAAGAAACTGAGTCTCAAACAAGTAATAGAATCATTGATACTGAACTGGAAGGAACCTCAGAGGCAGCTACTTAGTCCAAGCTCCTCACTTTACAGACGAAGAAACTGAAGCTCAGGGATTTGAAGAGACTTGCCCAAATTCCCACTAGTAGTGAATGACAGGGATAAGATTTGAACTCACTTCTTCTGCCTCTAAATTCTGTGGTCTTTCCATTGAACACATGGTGCCTCCCTCAGTCCCCCACCTGGGAAGTCCAAGAGTTAGGAGCAGAGGCTAGTTTCCTCACCACAAGCCTAGAGTTCTTTCCAAAGCCCAAAGCCTGAGGTCCAGGCTGACCACGCCAGAGGAGCAGGGCAGTGTAACCCAGCAGAGTTTTCCAGAGGGCCGTTTATGCTTCCTGACCGGGACTGGTTCCAGAGACTTAATTGAAACCATTTGCCTCCATCCTGGCCCCAGCTCCCCTGTTTACCCCCATTGAAACGGCCCGAGTCTCTGAGGCATGAACTGACTCGGAGAAACCTGACAGCCTCATTCCCTCCCTTTGCCTCATCCAGACTGAGCTGAGCGCAGCCCTATAAAAAGAGGTACAAATTCTTATGGGGCCATGGCCTCCTATAAAGCCATTAAGAGCTCAGCTACTTTCCCAGCTCTAAAGGATTGGGGAACACCAGCCATCACCATAAAACTGTAATTGAACAAAGTCTGGAGACTAACAATCCCTATAAAGAGAAACCAGAGAAATGGGATAAAACCCTTTACAAGGCTACGGGGACTCTTCTTTATTCGGTGAGTGGCCCTTGGTGAGATGAATCAGCTGTTTGCAGTGGGACTCCACTTTACTAACCCAGGTGGAGCTCAGCAATGCCTCCTACTGGGTAGCAAGGTCCATTTAAAGGAGCTTACAATGGCTCCCCTGCTGCCTACCAAATATGGACTCCCTAGTCTGGCATTCAAGGCTCACTGCCTTCAATGTCATTTGGCAAGGTGGATAAAGTGTTGGGCATGGAGTCAGGAAGGCAGGAGTTCAAATCCTGCTACACATACTTATAAACTGTGACCCTGGGCAAGTCACATAACATCTTTCAGTCCTAGTTTCCTCAATGGACAAATTGGGCTCATCATAGCAATGTCACAGGGATTTGACTTGAGACAATGAAATAATATGTACTCAATGCTTTGGGAGCCTTGAAGTACTATATAACTGTTAGCCATGACATTTCCCATGAATAACAGCAATAATAATAATAATAATAATAATAAATATGCCAGGCATTGTGCTATGAACTATAAATAGCATCTTATTTGATCCTCGAAATAACCCTAGGAGGTAGCTGCTAACATTATCTCCATTTTTCAGATGAGAAAACTGAGACAGACAAAGGTGAAGTGACTTGCCCAGGGTCACAAAGCTAATGTGTCTGAGACTGGATTTGAACTTATAGCTTCCTGACTCCAGACCCAGAGCTCTCTGCCCTATGGCTCCACCTAGTGGCCATCTCTATGTCTTTGGCCTAGCTGCACTTCTCCCACGTCCTCAATACCCTCCCTCCTCACCAATGCCTAGAAGAATCCTTTTACTCATTCAAAACAGGGAAAACACTGTTGGAGTTAGGAAGACCCATCTTCTTGAGTTCAAATCTGGCCTCTGACAGTTACTGCCTGTGTGACCCTGGGCATGTCACTTAACCTGTTTGACTCTGTTTCCTCATCTGTAAAATGAACTGGAGAAGAAAAAGGCAAACCACTCCAGTATCTTTGTCTAGAAAATGGGGTCAGACATGGCTAAAAATTGACTAAACAACAATGCACGTATACACATACATATAAGCCAGAAACATATGTTCATATGCCTGTATTGTACATATATATGCTGGAAATCAATCAATAATTCTAGCTAGCCAGCCAGCTAGCTAGGTGTCTATCTATCTATCTATCTATCTATCTATCTATCTATCTATCTATCTCTCTGTCTGTCTATCTATCTGTCTATCTCTGTCTGTCTGTCTATCTACTTGTCTGTCTATCTATCTCTATCTTTCTATCTATCTCTCTATCTGTCTGTCTGTCTGTCTATCTATCACTCTATCAGTCTATCTATCTCTGTCTGTCCATCTGTCTATCTATCTAGCCTGTCTCTCTCTCTCTCTCTCTCTCTCTCTCTCTCTCTCTCTCTCTCTCTCTCTCTCCCTCCTCTCTCTCTCTCTCTCCCTCTCTCTCTCTCTCTCTCCCTCTCTCTCTCTCTCTCTCTCTGTCTCTCTCTGTCTCTCTCTCTCTCTCTCTGTCTCTCTCTCTCTCTCTCTGTCTCTCTCTCTCTCTCTTTCTCTCTCTCTCTATCTATCTTGTCTGTCTATCTATCCTGTCTGTCTGTCTATCTATCTATGTATCTATCTCTATCTGTCTGTCCGTCTGTCTATCTAGCCTGTCTCTCTCTCTGTCTCTCTCTCTCTCTGTCTCTCTCTCTCTCTGTCTCTCTGTCTCTCTCTCTGTCTCTCTGTCTCTCTGTCTCTCTCTCTCTATCTATCTATCTTGTCTGTCTATCTATCCTGGTTGTCTGTCTGTCTATCTATCTATCTCTATCCATCTATCTATCTCTATCTATCTATCTCTATCTATCTGTCTGTCTATCTCTGTCTATCTATCTAGCCTCTCTCTCTCTCTCTCTCTCTCTGTCTCACTCTCTCTCTCTTTCTCTCTCTATCTATCCTGTCTATCTATCCTGTCTGTCTGTCTGTCTATCTATATCTATCTATCTATCTCTATCTATCTATCTCTATCTGTCTGTCCATCTGTCTATCTAGCCTGTCTCTCTCTCTCTCTCTCTCTCTCTCTCTCTCTCTCTCTCTCTCTCTATCTATCTATCTTGTCTATCTATCCTGTTTGTCTGTCTATCTATCTATCTCTATCTGTCTGTCCGTCTGTCTATCTAGCCTGTCTCTCTATCTCTGTCTCTGTCTCTCTCTCTCTCTCTGTCTCTCTCTCTGTCTATCTTGTCTGTCTATCTATCCTGTCTGTCTGTCTATCTATCTATCTCTATCCATCTATCTATCTCTATCTCTATCTATCTATCTGTCTGTCTATCTCTGTCTATCTATCTAGCCTCTCTCTCTCTCTCTCTCTCTCTCTCTCTCTCTCTCTCTCTCTCTCTCTCTGTCTCTCTCTCTCTGTCTATCTATCTATCTATCTCTCTGTCTTCCTATATAGTACATTATTGCAACTATCCTGCTTGACTCCAGGATAGACTATGAGCTCCTTGAGGTCAGAGACTGTTTCATTTTTGCCCTCATATTTCCAGGTCCTGTAATGTAGCAGGCACAATATTAAATACCTGCGGATAGAATGATTGATTGATTCCAGGTCAGGGTGTGTTAGAGCCAGTTCAAAGTGGATCATGGGAGCCAATAATTTAATTTTCAGCATGAGAATTTGCATCTTGGAAATCAGCAAACACTACATATCAAGGTTTAATTTAATGTTTTGTTGACTGTCCAAACTTTAAAAACTAATGGCAAAAGTGTTAATAACTCACATTATTAAACTTAAAAGTGTATTGTGCATACGTTTTCTTCCATAGAGCCGATTGTTAAACATTTATCCACAACCCCCTTGATTTCATGGATGCTATGCCCTAGCCAGATTGTGCCCTTCCTCCCCTGTCTCTCAAAGGGTTCTTTGTTTTCCTTCCTCTCTACCTTTGCTCAGGCTGTTGCCTATGTCTGGGATGCTGCTCCTTTTCCTTATTCCCATTTTCATAATTATTGAGACTCTCCCTCTCTTCTTCCCTCAGGAGGCTCAAGTGTTGCCTTGATCCATTTCAGCCCTATTTTACAACCATGTATGAAGCATTTACTACGTGATCAGCCTTGTACTAGACCCTGGAGATAGAAAAGCAGACCTCTTCTGGGTCCTTAGACTCCACATTAAGAACCCCTGATCTAGAAGGACATATGGACTAGATAATACTCATAATTGATATTTACTTTTCTATGAAGTTTGCAAAGCACTTGACATCCATATATTATTGGAGACCCTCAACAGTCCTATGAAGTGAGTACTCTTCTTAATAATAGCCAACATTCACCTGGTGATTAAAAGTTTGTAAAATGCTTTCCAGATATCTCCCTTGGTCCTTGCAACAACCCTGGGAGGTAGGTGCTGTTCTGATCCCCATTTTACAGATGAAAAAACTGAGGCAGACGGAGATTCAGTGACTTGCCCAGGGTCACATAGCTAGTAAGTACCTGAGGTCAAATCTGAACTCGTCTTTCTGATACCAAATTCAACAGGCTGCACAGAGGTAACCATTAGGGTCTGTTTCATCTCACAGTCAGATATTAGTCTTCTATGGTGCTCCATGTACCTTCAGGTTCTCTGAATTTCTCATGTCTAAAATAAGGTGGATTAAACAATCCAATCGCTGACCTTCTTTCTCTCCTCAAGACCTACATTCATCTATCTAGGCTAGAGGCAGATAAACGAAGCCTTAAGGAACAGGGAACCTGTGGCCTCGAGGCCACTTGTGACCCTCTAGGTTGGCAAGTGCGTTCCTTCTACTGCCATCCAAATTCATTCAGAGGGCTTCACTTGAGGACCTAGAGGGCCGCATGTGGCCTCGAGGCCGGAGGTTCCCCACCCCATCTTGGACTTTCATTCTTAGTATAGAGAATGTTGAACTGGAAGGAGACCTTTGGAATCGTTAGGTCCATTCCAATCATTTGCCTGAGGAAATAACTAAGGCCTCAGAAAGACCTAGGTTCAAATCCAGCCTCAGACATTTACCAGCTGTGTGACCCTGGGCAAGTCACTTCACTTGCCTGCCTCAGTTTCCTCATCTGTAAAATGGAAATACTAGCACCTCCCTCCCAAGGTTGTTCTGAGGATCAAATGAGGGAATATAAAGTGCTTTCCAAACCTTGAAGCTCTGTACAAAGGCTAGCTATGATTCTATCATTGTATCATAGGCCAATAGTCACATGATTTAGTCCTGTCTTAAGCAATGCTCTGGTATTGTTATCTGTTTGCTTTCTGGGGCCTGCCTGGGTCATCCCCTTGGGCGCTTTGAGGGCAGGGTCACGTATTATTCCTTATTATATTACCTACAGTGCCAGGCACAGGCCCTAGCTCACAGTAGGTGTTCAGACAATGTCTATCTGATTGGTCGAAAGTACACTGGTTTGGAGTCTAGACGCTGGGTTCTGAACTTGATTAGGTCACCTATGGATCCTTGACTGGCCCAAGACACTTGTCTGGACTGTGGTAGCATCAGCTTTAAAATGGTGATAATCGTACCGTGTGTTTGTGTGTGAGTGTGCAAGAGGCATGTTGTTTCTATATGTCACCACTGCAGATCTGCTGTTATTGGAGGTTTAGACAATTGTCTGGATCAAAGAGGTTGAAGGACATATCCAAGATCACACAATCAACATGTCAGGTGTAGGACTGGAACACACATCTTCCTGACTCGGGGTCATTCCACATGCCCACATGGAACCAGTTGTTGGAACCACGTCATCTCTTGGGTGGTCAAATAGCTCTAGTCTATGGATTGATTGGAAAGGGGTTCGAGATGAAAGACGACAAGGGACTAGAGTCACACCCGAGCCAGGTTACTCACAAATGCTCCTGATGATAAATTGTTCTTGGTTTTAATTACTTTTTCAGTAAAATAATTAGAATGGACTAAATGATCCCAAGGGTCTCCTTCTGGTTGAATATCCTTTACCTTCAGGCCCCTCTCAGCCTTAACATTCCCTGTTCTAAGGCCCCTCCCAACCCTGACATTCCCTGTTCTAAGGCCCCTCCCAACCCTGACATTCTCTGTTCTAAGGTCCCTCCCAACCCTGACATTCCCTGTTCTAAGGCCCCTCCCCACCCTGACATTCTCTGTTCTAAGGCCCCTCCCAGCTCTTATATCCCCTGTTCTAAGGCCCCTCCCCACCCTGACATTCTCTGTTCTAAGGCCCCTCCCAACCCTGCTATTCCCTGTTCTAATGTCCCTTCTAGCTCTGACATTCCTTACTATAAGGTTTCTCCAACATCTATCATTTGATTCTCCAAGGTCCCTCCTAAGCGGGATATTCCATGTTCTCAATTCACTAACCATTCTAACCTTCTACGTCCTCCTTCCTCTCTAAAACCCTTAGATCCTATGATGCTCTTGCTTTTCAATGCTTCCATCCAGATGGTTCACTCAGCTCCACATTTTCTTCATCTCTGACTGGTGTGGGAAAGGGCTTTGGGATCCATGGAGTAGATTATGTGGCATTTAGCTAATAGGATGACAGGCTCGCCACTCTAAGGTATCGATCGGCCCCTGGCAGCTGCTGAGGCTGCAGCAGCCGCTAGATGTAAAAAATGAACCATTAATAAAATTGAAATGTGGGAGGCGGTGGGCTGGAGTGGTGGAAAAGAAAGAGAGGAACTGAGAAGAAAGCCTGTGGTGGCAAGAGGCGGGGGCTGGGGAGCGGGGACTGGGAACCAAACCCAGAATGCACTCAAGAAAAGGAAGAGGATTTAAAGGTAACCAGGAAAATATATTGGAGAGAATGTATGGGAAAGAAGGCTCCATTGGCAAGCAGCGAGTCTTGGGGGGAGGGGCAGGGGAGGACTCACTGAACCTGAGAAGAGCGACTGACGAAGATGGATGAGTTTCAAAGAATGAAGCCTTTCTGTTCCCCCAGGAAGCATATCATTAATTGCTCTATAATTTCACATGTTAGTCCTAGCTTCACCTTCAATGGACAGCACAGCTACATTCTAGGGCTGGAGATCTTTGAATTACCATCAGGAACATGGTGTTGAGAAGCTGGGTGGTCTTGAGAGAGCAGGGCTGGATCTGGGGTCAGGGGAGATGGGATCAAATCCTTTCTCTGATACATATTCACTCTATAGTCAACACAGTGGAGGCAGGAAAGTCCAAGTTCAAATCTAGTCTCAGACACTCACTAGCTGACTAGCTGGTGTGACCCTGTATACTTCCTCTGTAAAATGGGGGCCATAATATCATTTGCTCCCCAGGGTTGTTGTCTGAGGATAGATGTCAATGGATGAAGATGAGTCTTCTGGACTTCAGGCCCAGGACTCTAACCACCATGCCCCCAGCTGCCTGTGTGACCCTGGGCAAGTCATTTAACCCTGTTTGCCTTAGTTTCCTCATCTGTAAAATGAGCTGGAGAAGGAAATGGCAAACCACTCCAGTATCTTTTCCACAAAATCCCCAAATGGGGTCACAAAGGGTCAAAAAAGGCTGAAAACAACTGAACAGAGTTTGTGATCCTCCCAACAATCCTGTCAGGTGTGTGCTTCCTTATTTTACAGATAAGGAAAAGTGACCTTCCCAGCTCATAGAGGTCTGAGGTAAGACTTGAACTCAACTCTTCCTGATTACAAGTGCAGTGCTCTATCTCTATCTACTATATAACCTCATTGTAAGACTGTTGCAGAATTTACCCATGCTGTATAGCATTTATACTACTGTACATGTATTTGAATAAAAGAAGAATATTTCCCTCAGTGCCTCATTCATAAAGCCCAAGTGATGGAGGCAGAATAGATAGAATTTAATTTTTCTGTTTTGTTTTCGAACCAGACTGTTGAATCCTATGGATATGAAGGTCCTAGCCATGATTGTTAAGGGTGTGTCTAGTACTCTTTTCATTCCACATATTACTTCTCCCAGAGGAATCTGTGAAGTCATTCAGTAGGTCATTGGCAGAGTTGGGACTCCAAACTGGAAATCCCGATTTAGAGCTCTATAATCTAATATCTGTTTGATGGCTAAACTTCCTAGATCATTCCCAGCTCAAAGATTCTAATTTGTATGCTCCATAACCCCTTAGAACCCTAGGATTCTATGTTCTGTGTTCTTATATTCTTTCAGCTTCTAACATATGTTTCAGCTCTGTAGTCTACATTCTAAGGACTCTGAATCCTAATAGCATCTGTCCTAAGAATTCTTTAGTTCTGCGTCCAAGATGCCTTCTCATCGGAACGTCCTATGTGTGATGCTCTAAGATCTCTTCTATCTTAGAAATTCTATTGTCATGGTACTAATGTCCCAGGCAAATTCTGACTGACTGTGTTCTGATGTTGTTTGCAACCTTAATATTCTCAGTATTCTAAGGTCCTTTCCATCTCCTGCTTTAAAACTCCATTCCAGCCTCATATTCTATGTTCTATGATCCTAAGTTCCTTCTAGCTCTAACACAAGAAAACACAAATAACCAAGAATCTACTTCATGGCAGGCATTGTTTTAGGTTCTGGGGATGCAAATACAAAGAATGTTTTAACATTACTACTCTCAAAAAAAATATCTATATTCTATAGATGAAGAACATGTGCATATATGTTCATATTTCACATATTCATATTTTATACATATAATATTACACACATATTGAGTAAACTCATACAAAAAATTCAAAATAAATACCAGAGAGTTGAAGGGAGGGATATTAGCCCTTAGGGGCACGAAAAAAGTCTTCATATAGAAGATGGCATTTGACCTTCGGTCTTGAAGGAAGAAGAGGAATCTATGAGATATAGAGATAGATCTATAGAGATAAAGAAGGAGTGCTTTCTGTGCATATGGGAAGGTCACTTCAAGGAGTGGAAATGGGAGATACAGTGTTGTATGTGAGGCTAAGCTAGTAGCCAGTAGGTCTTGAATTTTGAATGTAGGAAGGGGAATAATGTTTAATCAACCTGGAAATATAGGATGGGGCCAGGTTGTGAAGGATTTCAAAAGCTTATATTTTTATTTCAGATAAAATGATTGGTTGCTGTTTTTCATGCTTAAAGAGGATCAAAATGATATCACTATGTTGAGGTCAAAGTATAGTGTATCTGACTATGGCTGATCAGACCAATATGAGCTCAGAAGGCTCTACCACAGGTTGGGCACAAATAGTCCATATAAGTGTCTGGAGTGGAGATGTCTCTAAATTTTTGTGTCTCGTGTTTCTTTTGAGCTACTACAATTCTGCTTTGCTAAAAGAGCATAGCACCTTCTTTGATGAAAGCAAACCACTGTGGATTATCCTGTGTTAGTGTTTCCCATGTCTCATGGCTAATTCCAAAGGTCTTCAGAGGGACCTTGAGAGTGTCCTTGTATTGCTTCTTCTGACCACCATGTGAGCTCCTGCCTTATGTGAGTTCTCTGTAAAATAGTCTTTTATATTTTTAGATAGAATAGGGAGTTAGTAAAGTTGGTTGAGTAAGGGAGTTCCAGGATCAGACCTGCATTCCAGGAAAATTGCTTTGCCAGCTGTGTGGAAGGCAGATTGGAGTGAGGAGAGAATTAAGAACCAGAGGAGGTCATTGAAATAGTCTCAGCAAGGAGTGAGGAGGATTTGAATGAGAGTGGTGGCCATGTGTGTACAGAGTCAGGTGAGAGAGCTCGTGGAGATAGAAATGGCAAAATCTGGCAAAGAATTGGATTTGTGGGGTAAGAACAAGTGAGGGAGGAAGGTTACAAACCTGGGGACTTGGAAGTATGGGGATGCCTCTGACAGAAATAGGGAAGTCTGGAAGAGGGGAGGGTTTTAGGGGAAAGATAATGAGTTCTGCCTTGGGAATGTTGATTTGAGATGTCTCCAGGACATCCAATTTGAAATGTTCAATAGGCAGCTGGTGATGAGAAAGATTGAAGCTCAGGGGGAGATAAATGGGGCTGGAGTTATCTGCATAGGAAAGATAATTAAGCCCATGAGAACTAATGAAGCTAATGTAGAGGGAGAAGGGGATCCAGGACAGAACCTTGGGGAAACCTACAGTTAGAGGGTGGGATATGAGTGATGAGCTAATAAAAAGCAACTGAGGAGGAGTAATCAGATAGGTAGAAGGTGAGAATCAGACAGATAGAACAAGGTGGGAACAGTGAAATGAAAACCCAGGGAGGAGAGAGGATCCAGGAAGAAAAGGCGGTCAGAAATACCAAATTGGGCGCAGAGGTCAAGAAGGGAGAGGGTTGACTGCTGACAACTTTGGAGGGAGAAGTTTCATTTGAGTGATGAAATCATGAGCCAGATTACAAAGGCTTGAGGAGCGAGAGGAGAGGAAATGAAGGCAAGGAATATAGACAATATTTCTAGAAGCATCACTGAAAAAAATTAGGAAAAAATAGTCAACAAGTTGAGGCCCTTGGACCCCCTTTTATTAAGTGGATTTGTTCTTTAAAGTTTGGATTCAGCCAAAGGGCTGCACTTGAGGACTTAGTTCAACAAGTTCAACACTTAGCACTTAGTTCAGCAAGTGCCCTTGAAGAGTTTGGCCTTGGTTTCCTTTGATTAATTCAGTGTCTTTGATTGAGTCTTACTAGGTGCTAAGCCCCAGGCCCAAACCCCTCTTAGGTGTAACACCTTAGTGGGTGTGGATTGGCAACTAAGGTGAGGCCCAAGGTGGGGCTAACTCCAGGGAGGGCCTAGTTTACATGTCTGGGAGAGCAGAGGCTTTTAGACCACGTGGGTTTAAGTCCGCCTCTTTGTGACGATTCTAGGCCACATGGGTGAGTCGCATGTGTGACTCACCCCTGATGCTGAAAAAGATATAAAAACCAGGGGTTGACTGTCTGTTCTTTGTAGCTCTTTACCACAGCAGTGGTAGCACATGACTCTGGGCCAGCCCTTGTTCTGAGCTCCAGGGCTGAACCTAGATTTTGGTAACTATGAATTGTATTGGGTCTGTCTGTTCATGTTTGTAATTTGTTTGTATTTTGCTCTGAAGTTCAGGGTGTTGGCTTTTTCCCCTGAACTAAGTGAATGCTGTCTGTATGCTGGATTAAAGTAAACTTGTCAACCCCTTTAACCTTGCTTTCCTTATTAAAACAGATCAAAAGAACCTGTGCTTTCCCAGCATGCGAGCAGCTTTCTGGGTGCTGGCTGTGGGTGGATCTTACACCCCCACAGAAGCTGCTAGCCGGATTGTTGAAACAGGAATCAATAGGGAGGAATCAAAGGGTTGCCTTACTATAGTAAGAGCCAAGGTAAAGACATGATATATCCTTTCAGGTCTTTTCTTAGCTCAGTGTTCTATTTTCTGAGGTTCTTCCCAGGTTAGACATGGGCCCTTCAAGCTCTGATACTCTCTCTTCTAAGTTCCCTCCATCTCGGACACACTATGTTCTCATCTCCAACATTCTCTCTTCTATGTCCTCTCCTAGCACTGAAATTCCATGTTCTGACATTCTGTTTTCCAAGGCTCCTTTCAGCCCTGAACTTCCATGCTTTATAATTTGTAACTCCCACTTTCTCAAATATTCCTCTTATTAAAGGAATTACGGCACTATTCTTCACACTTGGGCAGTCACCCATAGCAAAGACTCCCTCTTCTTTTTGTCATTCTATCTTCATTCAACCTCTCTTTTCCATCTAGCCACCAAGGAGAGTCAGGCCCTATCAGGTGATGTGGATCAGAAGACCTCAGAGCCTAGCATCTTGGAGATCCCTCTTCATTTACCCTGGATGGAACAATGCACAATTAGCTAGACATTACACAGGGAATGAGCTGTGAACTTTTTCTTCAATACTTCAGACTGATCATTCAATAGAATTTGGTATCTTCTTGAGGGGAAGAAAAAGCAAATAAGGAGCTATTCAGGGACTAAGTCTTGATTTTTTTTTCTTCTGTCATACTAGGGATACAAAGATTTTTTTTCTTTTATCACACTATGGATACAAAGAGATAGACAGACAGACAGATAGATATATAGATAGATGGATGATAGAGACAGGGGGACCAAGAGACTATCTTTCATCAAATATCTATCTTTCTGTCTGTCTGTCTTCCTATGATTCCCCAGACCAGGCTACCTACACTCCAGTCATTCTCCTGAGGAAGATATTAGACTCTGTGATCTCAGGGGTGAGTTTTCTCCTTATTTTGACTGGAAAGAGTCCTTGACACCACTTCCTGTGTGGTAGTTCTGGATTCCCCCCCACCCCCACTCCCTTTACCTCCCCTTTCCCCCTCACTTCTGTGTGCTGTCTTCTTTCATTAAAATCCTTAAAGGCAGGTGCTGTCTTTGCCTTTGTAATTGTATCCCTAGTACTTAGTATAGTGCCTAGCACAGAGCAAA
>NW_023494401.1:0-36828 GCF_011100635.1 Trichosurus vulpecula
TTGACTGTGAAATATAATACTCAAAAGAAAAATTAAAAAAATTGTAAGACACACAGTAAGGTTAAACTGTTTACCTTCCTATAGGGGAAAATGAAAAATATATTTTCTAAGAACTTTACCACAGAGCAGCCAGAGGGATTCTACACAGAAAAGAGGGTGTAGTAATTGGTTGATTATTTGGGGATGATGTTTTTTTTCTTTAAAAATGAATAGGTGAGAAAAAATGATGCCCTGGGAGAAGTGGGTAAAAGAAGAATGGGAAAAATTATCTCACATAAAAGAGGCACACAAGAAAGAGCTTTTACAGTGGAGGGGGTGGGGATGGGCAACACTTTAACCTCACTTACATCTAAATTGGTTCAAAGAAGGAAAATGCATACACACATACACATACATATACATACATACGTACTCAATTGATTGTAGAAATCTATCTTATCCAATAGGAAAGCAGGAGGAGAAGGAGTCAAGAGAAAGGGGAGAGTGATAAAAAGAAGGCCAGATAAAAGAAGGGAGTGATCAGAAACAAAACAGACTTGAGAAGAGGGTCAAGATAAAAAGAGAGAGAAGAATAAACAGAAGAAAACAGGATAGAGGGAAATTAATAGTAATCATAATTGTGAGTGGGAATTAGATTAACTCACTCATAAAATGGAAGTGGATAGCAGAATGGATTAGAAATCAGAATCCAACAATATGTTGTTTACAAGAAACACACATGAAACAGACACACAGAGAGTTAAAAAAAAAAAAGGGCGAAGGACAGTTCAAATGGAATCTATTAATTCATCAGCCAAAGTAAAAAAAGGCAGGGGTAGTAATCATTATCTCAGACAAAGTAAAAGCAAAAATAGACAATTAAAAGGGATGAGCAGGGAAATTACATCTTTCTAAAAGAAACCATATGAAATAATATCAATCTGAAGCATATATGCGCCAAATGGCATAGCCTCAAAATTCTTTTTTTTACAATCCTTAGAGCTTCTTTGAATTTATCCTTTCTTAAAAATTTTTTTTCAAATTCCATACTTTATTATTTAATACTTTTTTTAGTTTTCAGCATTGTTTTCCACAAGATTTTGAGTTACAAATTTTCTCCCCATTTCTACCCTCCCCCCCCCACTCTAAGATGGCATATATTATGATTGCCCTGTTCCCCAGTAAGCCTTCCCTTCTGTCATCCCACTCCCTCCCATTCCCTTCCCCCTTACTTTTCTGTAGAGCAAGACAGATTTCTATGCCCCATTGCCTGTATATCTTATTTCCCAGTTGTGTGCAAAAACAACATATTTTTTTTTGAGCATCTGCTTTTAAAACTTTGAGTTCCAAATTCTCTCCCCTCTTCCCTTCCAACCCACCCTCCCTAAGAAAGCAAGCAGTTCAACATAGGCCACACATGTATCATTATGCAAAACACTTCCATAACAGTCATGTTGTAAAAGACTATATTTTGCTCCCTCCTATCCTGTCCCCCTTTATTCAATTTTCTTCCTTGACCCTGTCCCTTTCCAAAAGTGTTTGCTTTTGATTACCTCCTCCCCCATCTGCCCTCCCTTCTATCATCCCCCCTTTTCATCCCTTTCCCCTTACTCTCCTGTGGGGTAAGATACCCAATTGAGTGTGTATGTTATTCCCTCCTCAAGTCAAACTGGGCAAGATTCACTCATTCCCCTTCACCTCCCCTTCTTCCCCTCCAAGAGAACTGCTTTTTCTTTCCACTTTTATGTGAGATAATTTACTCCATTCTATCTTTCTCTTTCTCCATCTCTCAATATATTCCTCTCCCACCCCTTAATTTAATTTTATTTTTTAGATATCATCCCTTCACATTCAACTCACCCTGTGCCTCTGTCTATATATATATATATATATATATATATATATATCAACTACCCTAATGCTGAGAAGGGGTCTTGTGAATTACACGCATCATCTTTCTATGTAGGAATGTAAACAAAACAGTTCAACTTTAGTAAGTCCCTTATGATTTCTCTTTCTTGTTTACCTTTTCATGCTTCTCTTGATTCTTGTGTTTGAAAGTCAAATTTTCTATTCAGCTCTGGTATTCTCACTGAGAAACTTTGAAAGTCCTCTATTTTATCAAAAATTCATATTTTGCCTTGGAGCATGATACTCAGTTTTGCCAGGTAGCGGATTCTTGGTTTTAATCCTAGCTCCTTTGACTTCTGGATTATCATATTCCAAGCCCTTTGATCCTTTAATATAGAAGCTGCTAGATCTTGTATCATCCTGATTGTGTTTCCACAATACTCAAATTGTTTTTTTTTTCTGGCTGCTTGCAGTATTTTCTCCTTGACCTGGGAACTGTGGAATTTGGTGACAATATTCCTAGGAGTTTTCTCTTTGGGATCTTTTTCAAGAGGCAATTGGTGGATTCTTTCAATTTCTATTTTGCCCTCTGGTTCTAGATTATCTGGGCAGTTTTCCTTGATAATTTCTTGAAAGATGATGTCTAGGCTTTTTTTTTTTTTTTGGTCATGGCCTTCAGGTAGTCCAATAATTTTTGAATTATCTCTCCCAGATCTATTCTCCAGGTCAGTGGTTTTTCCGATGAGATATTTCACATTGTCTTCCATTTTTTCATTCCTTTGGTTCTGTTTTATAATTTCTTGATTTCTCATAAAGTCACTAGCTTCCACTTGCTCCACTCTAATTTTTATGGTGGTATTTTCTTCAGAGTCTTTTGGACCTCCTTTACCATTTGGCTAATTCTGCCTTTCAAGGCATTCTTCTCCTCATTGGCTTTTTGGAGCTCTTTTGCCATTTGAGTTAGTCTATTTTTAAAGGTGTTATTTTCTTCGGTATTTTTTGAGTCTCCTTTAGCAAGTCATTGACTTCTTTTTCATAATTTTCTTGCATCACTCTCACTTCTCTTCCCAATTTTTCCTTTACCTCTCTTACTTGCTTTTCCAAATCATTTTGAGCTCTTCCATGGCCTGAGACCAATTCATATTTTTCTTGGAGGCTTTTTGATGTAGGCTCTTTGACTTTGTTGACTTCTTCTGGCTGTGGGTTTTGATCTTCTTTGTCACCAAAAAAAGATTCTACAGTCTTAGTCTGAGTCTCAGTCTGCATCCTTTTTCGTTGCCTGGCCATATTTCCACTTGACCTTTGAGCTTTTTGTCAGAGTATGACTGCTTGTAGAGTAGGGAGTGCTTTGTACCAAGCTTTAGGGACTGTGCTGCTGTTTTCAGAGGTACTTCTACACAGCAAGCTCTGCCACATCAGCACTCCTCCTCCCCCAAGAACTGCCAACCAGGATAGTGACCCAGATCCAAGCAAGGGAAAGCAAGTTCTGCACTCCCACTCTGATCCGCCGCTTTATTCATCCCATGGGATGGGCCTAGAGCCAGAAGCAACCTCAACTGGAGCTCTGGAAGCAGCCACAGCACTGCATCACCTCTGCCGCCCCAGGGCTGGGGCCAACCGTGAACTCCTCTCACTCTGTTCTAGCAGTTTTTCCGCTAACCCACTCTGTTGTCTTTGGCCTTTGTGTGTTAAGAAGTCTGGTAACTGCCTCAGTTCAGTAATTCATGACCCTATGGCCTGTTGTGCCCAGCTCCTGGTCTGGTTGGTACTGGTACCCCATGCTGGAATGCATTCCGCTCCCAGCACCGTGCAATAGACCCTTCCCAGCGATGATCTAGGTTGTCCTGGGCTGGAGCCCTGCTTCCCTCTGCTATTTTGTGGGTTCTGCAGCTCTAGAATTTGTTCAGAGCCATTTTTTACAGGTTTTTGAAGGGACCTGGGGAGAGCTTAAGCAAGTCCCTGCTTTCCAGCCTCCATATTGGCTCTGCCCCAGTCCCAAAATCCTTAAAGGAAAAGTTAAATGAATTACAGGAGGAAATAGTAAAATATATACTAGTAGGAGGCCTTAATCTCCCCCTCTCACAGGTAGAGAAATCTTACCATAAAATAAATAAGAAAAAAATCAAGGAGATGACTAGAATCTTAGAAAAGTTAAATATGACATACCTCTGGAGAAAACTGAATGGGAATAGAAAAGGCTATACCTTTTTCTCAGACGTATGTGGCACCTCCACAAAAACTGTCCATGTATTAGGGCATAAAAACCTCACAAACAAATGCAGAAAAGCAGAAATACTAAATGCAACTTTTTGGGACCACAATGAAATAAAAATTACTCTTAATAAAGGGTTGTAGAAGTATAGATTAAAAGTTAATTGGAAACTAAACAATCTAACCCTAAAGAATAAATTAGTCAAAGAACAAATCATAGAAAGAATCAATAATTTCATTAAAGAGAATTACAACAATGAGACAACATTCCAAAATTTGTGGGATGCAGCCAAAGCAGTAGTCAGAGGAAAATTTATATCTCTAAATGTATACATCAATAAAAAAGAGAGAAACAGTAGATTAATGAATTGGGCATGCAACTAAAAAAATTAGAAAAAGAATGAATTAAAATGACCAATTAAAGACCAAAATGGAAATCCTAAAAATTAGAGAAATTAATTAAATTGAAAGTTAAAAAAAATTGAACAAATAAATAAAACTAGGAGAAGGTTTCGGGGGGAGGGAGGGGAAGAGAACAAAGTAGAGAAGCCAATAGCTAATTTTATTTTAAAAAAGAAAGAAGAAAACTAAATCACAAGTATAAAAATTAAAAGCATGAACACCAATAAAGGTGAAACTAAAGCAATTAGTAGGAGTCATTTTGCTCAATTATATGCCAGTAAAACTGACAGTCTAAATGGATGAATATTTATAAAAATATAAACTGCCCAGGTTGACAGAAGAGGAAATAAAATACTTAAATAATCCTATCTTAGAAAATAAACTAAACAAGACATTAATGAGCTGCCTAAGAAAAAATCCCCGGGGCCAGATGGATTTACAAATGAATTCTACCAACCATTTAAGGAACAATTAATTTCATTACTACACAAATTATTATAAAAAACAGGTAAAGGAGTCCTACCAAATTCTTTTTGTGAAACAAATGTAGTTTTGATACCTAAACCAGGTGGAGCAAAAACAAAGAAATTATAGACTCTTTCCTTAATGAATGTCCACGTGAAATTTTTAAATAAAATGCTACATTACAAGATATTATAGCAATATGTCACAAAGATCATACACTGTGACCAGGTGGGATTTATACCAGGAATACAGGACTGGTTCAATAATTGGAAAACTATAAGCATAATTGACCATATCAGTTATAAAAACAACAAAAATCATATCATTATGTTAATAGATGCAAAAAACCTGACAAAATACAGGGCCCATTCCTGTTTAAAACATTAGAAAGAATAGGAATCAATGGAACTATTCTTAAAATGATAAGTGGTATCTATATAAAACCAAGAGCAGGAATCATCAGTACAGGGATAAACTTGAAGTCTTCCTAATGAGATCAAGAGTGAAGCAAGGATGTCTATTATCATCGCTATTATTCAGTATTGTACTAGAAATGCTCACTATAGCAATAAGACAAGAAAAATAAATTAAAGGAATAAGAAAATAGGCAATGAGAATACAAAACTATCACTCTTTGCAGATGATGTGATGATATACTTAGAGAAGTCTAAGAATCAACTAAAAACTAGTTGAAACAATGTCAGCAAAGTCGTAGGATAAATCATCAACATTTCTACTTGGTACCAACAAAATACAGCAGCAAAAGATAGAAAGAGAAGTTCCATTTAAAATAACAACAGACAATATAAAATACCAACCATGAATAATATGAACACTATTAAAAAACACATTTCACAGAAATAAAGACAGATCTAAACAGTTGGAGAAACGTTGATTGCTCATGGGTAGGCCAAGCCAATATAATAAAAATGAGAATTCTACCTAATTTACTTATTCGATGCCATACCAATCAAACTACCAAACAATTACTTTATACAGCTAGAAAAATTAGTAACAAAATTCATCTGGAAGAGAAAAAGATCAAGAATATCAAGAACTCAACTGAAAAAAATTGTGAAGAAAGGCAGTCTAGCAGTTCCAGATTTCAAACTATATTACAAAGTGGTAATCATCAAAACAATCTGGTAGTGGCTAATAAATAGAGATCAGTGGAATAGATTAGGTGCACAAAACATAATAGTAAATGACTCTAGTAATCTAATGTTTGATAAACCCCAAAATCCAAGTTTTGGGGGTAAAGATTCAACATTTGATAAAATTGCTGGGAAAACTGGAAAGCAGTTTGGCAAAAACTAGGCACAGACCAACATCTCATACCTTATATCATGATAAAATCAAAATGGAAAAATGATTTAAACATAAAGAGGAATTTCACAAGTGATTTAGGGGAGCAGGAAGAATGTACCTGTCAGATTTTTTTTATAAGAATTTATTTACCAAACTAGAGGTAGAAGGGATTATTGGAAGTAAAATGAATAATTTTAATTATATGAAGTTAAAAAATTTTTTCACAAATAAAACTAATGCAGCCAAAGTTAGAAGGAAAAGAGACAACTGGAAGGGAAATTTTACAGCAAGTTTCTCTGATAAAGGCCTCATTTCTCACATATGTCAGGAACCGAGCCAAAGTTATAAAAATAAGAACCATTCCTCAATTAATAAATAGTCAAAGAATATGAACAGGAAGTTTTCAGAAGAAGAAAACAAACAATAAACACAGGAAAAAAAATGCTCTAAATCACTACTGAATTGTAGTTGCGTTACAGTTGCATTTGACTCTTTATGACCCCATTTGGGGTTTTCTAGGCAAACATGCTAGAGTGGTATGCAATTTCTTTTTCCAGTTAATTTTACAAATGAGGAACTGAGGAAAACAATGTTAAGTGATTGCCCAGGATCACACAGCTAGCAATTCTTCCTGACTTCAGGCCCCCTGTGCGAGCTAGCTACCTCACTACTGATTAGTGAAATGAAAACTAAAACAACTCTGAGATACCTCCTCACACCTATCAGATTGGCTAACATGAAGGAAAAGGACAAATGTTGGAGGGAATGTGGAAAAATTGATACACTAATGCACTGTTGGTGGTGTTATGAACTAGTTTAGCCATTCTGAAGAACAATTTGGAACTATACCCAAAGGGCTCTAAAACTGTATGTACCCTTTGACCCAGCAATACCCAATACCATGCCTATATCCTCAAAGAAATAAAAGGGAAAAGGATTTATGTGTACACAAATATCTATAGCAGCAATTTTGTAGTGGCAAAGAATTGGAAATTGAGGGGACGCTCATCAGTTGTTGCTGTTGTTTGTCCTTCCTTCTCAAAGAGGACTATGACATCTGGAAGGTGATGCCATGACATGTAAATGAATTGAATTTAAGTGTTAGGGAATGGCTAAACAAGGTATGGTATATGATTGCGATGAAATACTATTGTGCTATAAGAAATGACGAGCAGAAAAACCTGGGAAGACTTATATAAACTGAGGCAAAGTGAAGTAAACAGAAACAGGAGAACATTGTAACAGCAATACTGCAAGGATGATTAATCGTGAAAGACTTCGCTACTGTGATCAAGTCAGTTCTCAAGAACTTATGATGAAAAATGCTATCCGTCTCCAGAGAAAGAACTGATGAATTCTGAATGAAGATTGAAACATATTTTTTACTCTCTTTATTTTTATTGTTTTATTTTGTTTGTGTTTTCTTTTGCAATGTGGCTAACATGGAAATATCTTTGCGTGACTTCACATGTATAATTGATATCAAAATGCCCGGCTTCTTAAGGAGGGGAGAGGGGCAAAAGGAAGAAAGATAATTTAAAACTCAATTTTTTTAGATAAGTGTTTAGAATTTTTCACATGTAATTGGAAGACATTTAATGAAAGTTAAATTTTTTTTAATTTTTAAAGACATTTCATGAGAGTTACCCCACAAAGAGTGCTGGTTTTAAAGTTAGAGGACCCAGATTCAATTCCTGGCTTTATTCCTTACTAACTGTGTGACCTTAGACAAGCTGCTTCAACTCTCTGGGCCTCAGTTTCATTATCTGAAAGATTAGAGGGTTGGACTAGATGAATTTTGCATCCTCTTCCATTTGTAAAGCTATTACCCTGTACCCTGTGAGACTGCGGTTTACATCAGGAATGCAAGATTTATTAACTATTTGGAAAATTATAGGCAGAGCATCTGTTGACATGTTGCTTTCTTATTAATTTTGCCACCAGGAAGATTTCAGTTTGATGAAAGCACTTTGGCTATTAGAGCACTTTAGCTGTCCCTATTCCTAATTTGTATATGTCCACCCCCTCCTCGTTAGAAATTATGAGCTCAAAGAAAGCAGGAACTGTCACTTTTTTTCATTTTTGCAAACTCAATACCTAGAACAATGCCTTGCACTTATTAAATATTTGTTGAATTCAATATTCAGAGTGCATTTTTTTAGAGAACATTTTTGCAGCATCTGGCTTATTGTTTTGATCAGCCTTACACACTGGGCAAAACTAATTACTTTTTTGGTATCAAGACTTCCTATATAGAGAGTCAAAAGAACTAAATCACTTTTGATATCTATGGAATAAAATGCCAGTGTGAAAATATCACAGAAATATAATTCCTTGAATTTTGTACATGGATAGTGTCTTTGTTAGGAGGATAAAGTAAAGGGCTGAAAAATCCATAAGGTGGGGAAGTTTCCAAAACGCATAATTAAGATTAATTTAGTAATCTTTTCTCATTAAGCTAAATTTTTGTAGGGTAATGAAAGATTTATATATGGTGTTGTGTAGGATTAAGGGGATTTGATGTTTGACATCACTTCTTTGTCTGCTCAGGTCTACAGATGAGAGTTTATTGAGTAGGGGATAAAGCATTCTGTTAAGGACTTTCCCTGAAAAAGAGGGTGAAAAGTGGAGAAAAACTGCTTTATTTTCATCCAGTGGCTGAATATGATAGCTGTTTGCCTACAAACAATATGGATTTTTTTCATCCACTATAACTGAGGCAACATTAAAGATGATTAAGACTATGTGATGCATTGATCTTTTCTCCTTCCTCAGTCTTCCTGACATCATTGGCTTATATGCAATTTTTAATAAGAAGAACATTAAAAATGAAGGATCACTGACAGGATTGGTTGTATCTACTGCATTTCTACTCCTTTAAAGACATGGTGCTCCGACCGTTACTCTTCACAGGCCTCGGGCTCACAGTGGTTTTCAACGTTCTTGCTGTCCCTACAGCCAAGAAGCAACAGCAGCAGTGCTCATCTGCAAGGAAGTCAACCAGGTAAGTTTTCGGAATGTAGGCACACCAGTCATTATCATGATTCTCTCAGGGCCACTTCTCAAAGAGCAGATGCCAAGGAGCTTCTCCCCTTCACTGGGAGCAAAGTTTTATGGTGACTGTCTACTACGTTCTGGGAATGGCATCTATGTTTCTAGATATCAAGCTGTTTGACCCTTTTATAAGCAAGATATTGGGCCTCTGTTAAAAGTAAAAATATGTCATCTACCCAACATAGGCATTATCTTTTACAGAATGCCTGTGAAGAGGGAGCCATATTCACTTACATATGAGCATCTAGTGAGAGTGTAAACATGTACTTCTCGATTCAAATTATCTACAGCAATAAATCTTGGAACTTTTAATGGGTTAGTAAAATTTTTCAAACTATCTTGGGTAGGGGTTAGATTAACTTGCCATTTCCTTTAATATTAAGGATTAATAGGGTATACTTGATCTTATAATTTCTAGTAGATATGATACTAAAAGATAATAAGTAACATAAAACTAGTGTTCCTATAAGGAAGAACAGACAAAAATCTGAAGGTTTATACTTCAAAGCAAAGCTTCATCCTTATCATCCTTATCAAAGATCATCAATAGGGTATCGCCAACAAGAGAAATAATATATAAAAAGATAAGGGAGACCATTCAGAGAAGGAAGCAGCCTCAGAAACTATCTATCCCAAAATGGGTAAATGGGTGCCCTCTACAACATACCAGACAGGTTATCTTGCAGCCTTTGTTTAAGAATCCCCAGTTTTAATAAAAAGTCCACAAAAGAAATCATCAGATCTCTTTCCCCTTTCCCTTGGTGAATCAGGCATGAAGACTCTTCACTTCATATCCTCCAGTTACTAGAGTTAATATACTACAATAATAACTTACATTTACATAGAACTTTACATTCATAATTTCTTCTGAGATTCATTTGAGATGTGAGGTATTTAGTATCATTATCACTATTTTATATGTGGGGAAACTCAGACCCAGAGAGGTTGAGTGATTTCTCAAAGATCACATAGATGGTAAGTAAACAAGTCAAGATTTGAAACCCAACTTTTTTCATTACAAATCCAATGCTCTTTGCACTATGCCCCAGCTGCCTTCTCAAAAAGCTAGTCCCTTGACTATTTTTAGGAGATTGGGAGAATAAATTTTGACAGAGACTGTTAGTGTTTCAAATGGAAGGAATAAAACGTTAAGTGATTTACCCAAGACAATGTAGTAAGGTAGGAGCAAAGCAGGACCTGAAACCTAGGTATTCTGAACCACCTGAGTCTTCTTTCGGACATGATGAGAGAAAGTTGGGGGAGGAGAGGCTAGACCAAGGGTGGGGAACTTGCAGCCTCAAGGCCACATGTGGCCCTCTAGGTCCTCAAGTGCAGCCCTTTGACTGAATCCAAAAGCCACATGTGGCCTCAAGGTTGCAGGTTCCCCACCCCTGGTAGACTATACCAGATAGTTAGTGAGCATTTTTAGGTGACCTGTGCGGTAAATTGCAGTAGAATAGTATCTTTTTCCCCACTTTCTGTGGTTGTTTTCCTTTTGGAAACTATGGAGAAGAAGCCTTTCAAAGACCTTTCTCTTTTTGAAGTCCTGAAATCTTGGGACTTCCTCAGACAAGGAACATTCATCACAAAGAGCAAATCTGCTGGTTGAAAATGGACTACAAGTTTTGTTTTTCTTTTATCTTTGATGTGGGGGTGGAGGTGGGAAACAAATGGGCAGGGTGAAAATGGATTTTCATTAATTTTTTAAAATAAAATTTTAAAAATTTTGGAAAATGGAAATAGATCATGAGTCTATGCTCTGTGACAGAGGACCACTTTCATCTCTTAGCAGTCCCTTCAATGATGAGAAAGGGGAGAAAATCAGTCTCTAATAGTTCATGTCACATGATAACATCTTTAGTCAACATTCAACAAAGAAGAGAACTTCAGAAAATATTCTGAGGTCAATAGCCTTGTGGAGTTTGAAAGACCTTGTTTTAATTTTTACTTCTTTGCATTCTACTTCAGCTAGAGATCCTCTGAGAAAGAAGTTAGAGTCCAGTTTTATTAGTTTCTCTCAGATGCTTTTATCCTTCAATGGAAAAAACTCTTAGGGCACTTCGAAGAGTAAACAGCTGTCTCTTCTTCAAAAGTAGTCATTTAAAAAGAGAACCATGCATTTCCCTGGTTAATTACAAGACCCAGTTCTGTAATTTTCAAAGCTTTCATTCTTCATTCTCTTGGGAAGAAGTTTAAAACGTTAATCACAAATACAGAGGCTTGTCAGAGTCAAGATCAGAATGGCAACAGAACAGCACAGTGTCATAGAAATAGCATAGAAATCAGAGGTCCTAGGTTCAACCCTTCCCTCTGACTCTTGTTACCTGTGTGATCTTGAGCAAATCAAAATGTGGCAGTTGGACTACAGTCACTATGTCCCTTTCAGATATGTGGTCTATGATTGTTTCCCTCTAATAAAAAAAAATGGAAATTCACTGTTAGAACATTGAGAAAAGAAAAAGTGGGAACTTTAAAAACACTATTACTTAAGTTGGTTTGGGAGCATAAATTATGAAGTGAGTTTGACTATATCTTGAGCCCATTATCCTGTAAATGAAGCTTTTGCATTTGGCAGATACATCCACCCCAGTAACATTGTTATTCTAGGATTCTTTCAGTTCTTAAAACAGAGATCAGCCTGTCAAAGAACATGATCATGGCCAAAATATGGATCTGTAGAAATGTTCTTGTACTGAAGAGAAAAGCTAATGTATCTCTCCACAGTAATGGCCATGTAGTTAAGCAAACCTTTATTAAGGGATCTGCCATTGGCTAAGGCCAGGTCTATATAAGAACGATAGAATCAGACATTAATAAAAGATTTAGTCAATCTGATTCACTATGACCTGCCTAAGTGGCTCCAAAAATAACAGGGACTTGCCAATCCTGCCGTAAGAGATGTTTTCTTAATGAGTTAAGTCCAATTTGGCTCAGAAAAATTTTTGGTCACACTTGATACTACCTTTTTAAGAACTGAATGTCATTTAGGACTTAAGAACATAGGATTATACAGCTGGAAGGGCCCTAACAAGCAGCATAGTATAATGAAAAGAGTGTTGACTCTGTAAGCAGAGACTCTAAGTTCAAGTTATTGCTGTGCTGCTTCTGACCTTGGTTAAGACACAATATCTCTGGGTTTCAATTTCCTTACTTGTAAAATGATGGAGGGCTGGATTAGATAATCTCCAAGGTAAATAGAGTGCTGGGCCTGGAGTCAGGAAGACTCATCTTTCTGTTCAAATCTGACCTCAAACCCTTACTAGCTCTGTGACCCTTGGCAAGTCATTTAACCCTGTTTGCCTCGGTTCCTCAAATGTAAAATGAGCTGGAGAAGGCAATGGCAAACCACTCCAGTATCTTTGCCAAGAAAACCCAAATGGGGTCACAAAGAGTTGGATACAACGGAAAAGAGACTGAACAAAGAAGGTCTCCTGTAGCTCTAAACCTATAATCCTCAGCCAATCTCATTATTTTACATTATTTTGCTGAGGCTCAGAGAAGTGTTACTGAGGTTATATATTGAGTCAGTGGAAAAGCTTGGACAAGGACCCAAGTTTCCTGACTCCTAGTCCACTAAGCATGCTGCTATAACCTAAGAGATAATCCGTGTTTTTTGTTTTTAACATTCAAAAAAGATTATTTAGACAACAGAATGTTTTACAGATTTTTACCTGCATTATTTGCTATGTTCCCTTTGTTTTTAAATATTCATTGCTTCCAGTAAGAACTTGAATCAGATAAAGCCAACATAGACAATAGAGGATCAAAGCTATCCTGGAAAAAAAATCAATGGATTTGGAAAATGACTATTCTGACTTTGAAGCTTAGCAACTCTGTGACCATGGCAAGTCACTTAACTTCTCTGAAACTCAGTTTCTTCAGCTGTAAAATGGGATGATAATAATAATTGTCCTGCTTCCCTCATGCAGTTGTTTGTGAGGAAAATTCTTTTAAAACCTCTAAGTGCTGCAGGAATGGGAACTATCATTATGGCTTCCTCAGAACACAACTACTTGCTCTTAAGTTCAATCCCTCCACAGTCCAGTCCAACACATTTAGTTTACGGATGAGAAAACTGAAGGTCAGAGAGTTTACGTGATTTACTCGAGGTCACAAAGGTGGAACAAATGGTAGAGCTGGCCTTTGAACCCAGATAACTCTGGCTCCAGATGTGGCACTCTGGACATCCTACCGCACTGCCTCACATATCCTAGAATTCTCAGCCTAGGATTTTGCCTCATATTCTCAGTCCAGGAGTACATTACTGAGTGAGTCTTTCTTTCCTGTTTGGCTCTCGAGGTCCCAAGTCCTTTCTTTCAGTTTGTCTCTCACTCCCTTTTTCTTTAATTTTCTTCTCTGTTCACCTCTCCAGAGAGATTTAAAATTCCTGCTGTAGTAGGAAAACTCGGCCCTCCAGTTCCCATCCCTTGATAAGCCTCTATTCTTCCCAGGCTGGGAAGGAAGATAACTCTCAATGTCCTTATCGACTTTGGGCCCCCTTACAAGGCAGCCAGTCTAAGTCTTGTCAGAATTTCTGTTACACAAAAAGCTCTTTGCGGGAGAAGCTTTTATTGAACCAGGGTGTGATAGGGGGCAATGGCACAGTGGATGGACCACTGGGTCTGAAGTCAGGAAGATCGGTGTTCAAATATGACTTCAGGCAACTACTAATTGTGTGACCCTGGACAAAATTAATTAACTTCTGTCTGCCGCAGTTTTCTAAACTGTAAAATGGGGATAATAACAGTACCTGCCTCTCAGGATTGTTGTGAAGACAAAAGCAATGTATTTATAAAATGCTTAGCACAGTGCTGGATACATAGTACTTAGGAAATGCCTGTTCCCTTCCTTCCTACCATCCCCTAGTATACTCAGGTGGTTGTCGTTCAGTCATTCAGTCATGTCGGACTGGGATTTTCTTGGCAAAGACACTGTATTGGTTTGTCATTTCCTTCTCTAGTTGAGGCAAACAGAGGTTGAGTGACTTGTCCTGGATCACACAGCTAGTGACTGTCTAAGGCCGAATTTGAACTCAGGCCTTCCTGACTCCGTGCCCTATCCACTGAGCCATTACCTGCTCCTTTCTATACTTCATACACGCCACACGTATGGAATGAATTCCTGCCTTCTTATCTTTGCTCATCCTTTTTTTCCCCTCATATGCAGTGATCATGAGATCAATAGCTCTAATCACTTACACTCATAAGGAAACTGAAGCCCATAGAGCTACCTTAACCACGATCAAACAAGATATGGCAGAGGGGAATTTGAACCTCAGTCTTCAGAATCCAAATCCAACCCTCTTTCTACCATCTTATCCTGTTCTCTTCCTTTAGTTTCCTTCCCTCTAATACAAATCCTAGACTTCCATCAAGATTTATTTCAAGAATTGCCTTATTCAAGGAACTGTTTATCTCCAGAGAAAGAACTGATTAAGGCTGAATACAGATTCAAGATACTTTTTCTTTACTTTCTTTATTTTTCTTGGGGGATTTTGTCTATTTTCTTTCATAACATGACTTACATGGACATGTGTTTTGCATGACTACACATGTATAATCTATGTTAAAGTGATTACTTTCTCAATGCAGGGGGAGAAGATGGAGGGAGGAAATTTGGAACTCAAAATTTAAAAAAAAATGTTAAAATGAGTTTTACATGTAATTGGAGGAAAAATAAAATATAAATTGAAAATAAGTAAATAAAAGTAAAAAAGAAAAAAAAAAAAGAATTGACATCTTAACTGTAGTAAAGTGAAAAGAATGCTAAACCTGGACTCACAGACTGAGTTCAACATATATGACTTAACTTCTTAGCCTTGGTTTCCTTTTACATAAAACAAGGAGGTTGGACTGGAGGACCTCTAAGGCCCTTCTATCTCTGAGACCTACGAATCCCTGAAGACAATTTCTCTGATGATTTTCATGCCACAGTGAAATTTCCTTCACTTTAAGTTATTTCAGCATTTATATATTATGATTTATCACATACAGACTGTGTTAATGCTGGGTGGGACCTCAAAGATAATCTAATCCAAGTCTTTCATTTGCAGATGATGAAATTAAAGTCCAGAGAGTGAAATGATTGAGCCAAGGTCACATAGTTTTCTCTGATACTTAATCATAAATTACTCACATTGTGTATATGTCTTGACATTCTAACTGTTTTGGAAAACTCTTTCATAACAGAAGGTAATCCAGAAGACTTAAGTCATCCTTTGTAATACTTAGTAATACACGGTTCCGAATACAAAAACACAGGGGAGGTGCTCAATAAAGGTTTGCTAACATCAAAATATGATGAGTTCTATACCCTTTTTTAGCAAAGCATAAAGAGTCAAGCATCTCCTCATTTCCTACATTTATTGTTGGCTACCTATCCTGTGCCTTGCATTATAATGTGAGATATTCAATTAAATTCATTTCAATTTCAGAAACATTTATTAAAGGCCTGGCCCCAAATACAATTTCTGAATTTGGAGAAACTGAATCAATGATATAAAAAACTTTTTTTAAAAAATACTTTTACTAAATGTAAACAAAAGTTAAGCAAAGATATATAAATAAGCATTCAGCAAGGGCATACAGGGGCAACTCTCCAGGTCCTAGCTTATAGAGACATACTCAAGTCAATAACACAAGACAGTGAGTAGAATAATAAATAGTTTGTCAAATCCACAGAACCCTTCTCCCTTCTTGATACCATTTTCCTTGTTCTTGGGGGAGGACAGAGGTATTGTTGTTTTTTAATTAAAGATTCCCCTTAGAGCAGGCCTTGGTGAGTATATTTAGCCTCTCCCTATTTAGGCTTTCCGAGACTTGTGTTGGTAAGCAAAATGGGCTCTTTAGGACTTAGTTCAACAAGTGCCCTTGAAGAGTTTGGCTCTTGTTTTGTTTGAGTAATTCAGTGTATTTCATTGAATCTTACTAAGTGCTAAGCCCCAGGCCCAAACCCCTATTAGGTGTAAAACCTATGTGGGTGTGGATTGGCAACTAAGGTGGGGCCCAAGGTGGGGCTAACTCCAGCGAGGACCTAGTTTACATGTCTGGGACTAAAAGCAGAGGCTTTTAGACCACGTGGGTTTAAGTCGCCTCTTTGTGACGATTCTAGGTCACGTGGGTGAGTCGCATGTGTGACTCACCCCTGACCCTGAAAAAGATATAAAACCAGGGGTTGGCTGTCTCTTCCTTGGAGCTCTTTGCCGCAGCAGTGGTGGCACGTGTGACTCTGGGCCAGCCCTTGTTCTGAGCTCCCAGGCTGAACCTAGATGTTGGTAACTATGAATTGTATTGGGTCTGTCTGTTGATGTTTGTACTTTGTTTGTATTTTGCTCTGAAGTTCAGGGTGCTGGATTTTCCCCCTGAACTAAGTGAATGATATTTGTGTGCTGAATTAACATGAGCTTGTCAAACCCTTCACCTTGCTTTCCTTAGTTAAGCAGATCAAAAGAACCTGTGCTGTTGGCAGCTTTCTGGGTGCTGGCTGTGGGTGGATCTTACACCCCCACAGAAGCTGCTAGCCGGATTGTTGAAACAGGACTAAAGGTTAGCACCTAGGTTAAATCATTAGTATCAATGGAGCCTAATCATTCCCTTAGAGTCCAAAGCCTGGGCAAAATAAATAATGCCCATGGCAGCCCTACTATGCCAAAGCACTGTAATAGCAGCCTGACGATACAAAGATGGAAAACAATGCAATCCCTGCCCTCAAAGAATCTATAATCTAGCCTAAGAGTAAGACACATGCGTAGATAATCACAAGGCAGTTGAGAAGATAGTAAAGTACATTGGAGAGTTCAAACAGAATGACCTAGGAAATTCAAGGAGGGCAGAGGGCTCTTCAAACTAAAGAATCGGTAAAGGCCTCCAGGAGGATATGGGCCCTAAATTAGGCCTTTGATAAAGAAGGATAATATTAAGTGCAAATGGGACAGAGTCCATCCATTCAAGGACTATGTACCAAAGATCCAGAGGTGGGAAAGAACAGGACAAAATGAGAGAATGATGGGTAAAATAATTTGGTTGGTTGTAGAAAGCGTGACTACTGAGACAACAAAACTGGAAAGGGAGATTGGAGTCAGATTCTTCAGGCCCTTGAATGTCAGGCTTAGGATCTGTGTTGTATGAGTCAAGCAGTGGGGACTCCCTGAAGGTTTTTGAGAAGACGACTGTCTTACTCAAAAGAAAGCATAAAACAGTCCCACTCTCAAGAAATTTCTGTACTAATTAGGGAGATAAGGCATACACATTTAAAAAAATTTTTTAAATGAGTTAAATGCTAACATCATATAAAGCCATTGTATGCTAAATGTCAACAAGAATATTAAAGATAAGATCATATGTGCTATGTAAGTTCGGAGGAGGAATTAATTACTGTAGCTGAAACATTCGGGGGCATGGGGTGGGAAGAAAATAGCACCTGTGATGTACCAGCACTATGCTAAGTGCTTTTTTACGAATATTATCTCATTTGATCCTTACAACAACCCTTTGAGATTGGGACTATTATGATCCCTATTTCATAGTGGAGGAAACTGAGGCAATCAGAGGCTAAGTGATTGCCCAGGATTGCACCGCTAGTAATCATTATGAGCCCGTATTTGAACTCAGGTCTTCCTGATTTCAGACACAACACTCTATCCATTGCTTCATTAGCTGCCTTGTCAAAGGAAATGGGGCTTCAGCAGCATTTTTTTCCTTTCTTTTTCTTTTCTTTCTTTTTTTTTGGGGGGGAGGCAAACAGGATTAAGTGACTTGCCCAGGGTCACACAGTTAGTGTCTAAAGACAGATTTGAACTCAGGTCCTCCTGACTCCAGGGCCAGTGATCAACTTCAGCTGAATTTTAAGGGATGGGTAAGAATTAAAAAGAAGAAGATTCAGGACAGCATTCTAGCTTTATCGAGGGGTTTAGAGGCAGTGAAGACATTGGTCCAACTGAAGCAGAACATTTGTGTTAGGTAAATGGTCCATGAGTATGAAGCACAGAAATGCCCTTTAAGAGTAACCTGTCCAATAGGGGAGCTACGGCCAAAAAATCACAAGATCGCTTGAGCCAAGCTGCAGTGGCCCCATGTTGTTTCGTCTGAGTCTGTACCCACAAAACAAGTCATATAAAACCCCATGATTTTAGAGCACTAGATATTTATCAAGGCTCCTTGTCAAATAATTAGGATTCTTTAGTCTGGAAGGTAAACACTGAAAAGGGAACAGATTAATTAAACCTGTAAATGCAGTATGGATAAGGTAAATATGGATCTGTTTGCCCAGTTCTCAACGTTAGGATTCCATTCAATTAAATTTAGTGCACCAAATATTTAGTGGATTCTTTCAGAGAGGCTTCACTGTTCTAAGTGCTGGGATAGATACAAAGTTTAGATAAAAATCACTTCACCTCTCCCAACCTCAGTTTTATCTACTATAAAATAAGAACATTGAATGTGATGGCCTCTAAGCTCCCTTCCATCTTGAAATTATGATCCCATAAGACATGGATCTTACCTTTGTGGAACTCATATACAATTAGGAGAACAAGATAAAATTTACAAATAACCATAATATACAATATTACAAGGGGCATCATGGTATGGTTGACAGAGAATTCTAGTCTTCTAGAGTCAGGAAGACCCAGGTTCAAGTCTTGCCTCTGACATATACTTCTCGGTGACAGAGAGAGAGAGAGAGAGAGAGAGAGAGAGAGAGAGAGAGAGAGTGCATTGGTAATTAAGATGAGCTTTTAACACTTATTCAATCAAGTGCCCTTGAAGAGTTTGGCCTTTGTTTCATTTATTAAATTAGGAGTCCTTTATGACCTCCTTGCCTCAAGGGAAAGCCTAGTTTACATGGGTTTGAGTAACATGTTTGTGACATCAGAGGCTTTTAGAACACGTGGGTTTAAGTCACATTTTTGTGTGACTCACCTTTGACCCTGAGCAAGATATATAAACCCAGAGATTGGAATTCTCTCTCAGGCCACAGGAAGAGTGGCACGTGACTCTGGGCCAGCATTGTTACGAGCTCCCTGGCTCCTGAACTCAGATGTTGGTTTCTTGGTAACTATGAATTGTATTTGGTCTGTTTATAATGTATGTTTGTAATTTGTTTGTATTTGCTCTGAAGTTCAGGGTGCTGGCTTTTTCCCCTGAACTAAGTGAATGATATTTGTATGTTGGATGGAAATAAGATTGTTAACCCCTTAATACCACTTTCCTTAGTAAAGCAGATCAAAAGAACCTGTGCTTGCAGCGTTCTTGTTGTTGGGCTTGTGTTGGTTTTTCACCCCCACAACATCTGCTAGCCGAATTGTTGAAACACACACACAGAGAGAGAGAGAGAGAGAGAGAGAGAGAGAGAATATGAATCTGTTAAAATTAATTAATTAATTTGTGGAGAACCATAAACTCAAGACTAAGACATTTTTGTAGCGGAAAGAAAGAAAGAAAGAAAGAAAGAAAGAAAGAAAGAAAGAAAGAAAGAAAGAAAGAAAGAAAGAAAGAAAGAAAGAAAGAAAAGAAAGAAGGAAGGAAGAAGGAAGGAAGGAAGGAAGGAAGGAAGGAAGGAAGGAAGGAAGGAAGGAAGGACAGACCACAGGGTGGAGTGATCTTCCAGAATGAGGTTCCTGGGTAATAATGAAGAAAAGAAGTCTAGAGCTTCAGGAGTGAGAGCCTAAAGAGGAGTGAATGTACAGTAACTAATCAAACACTTGTGTTCCTATGCATGTTATTTTTTTAAAAAGTTTAAAAAATTATGAGTTACTTTCAACAAACACAAGGGGGACAGACATTAAAAACCATCTAATTAGAATTATTTACATTTTAAAAGAGAACATATACTTTAGCAAAAATAACAGTAATAATTCACCATCAGTGATCTCTTTCTGCATGTATAAAGTTTTGTTAACATGGATTTTTAAAATGGCCTTCTAGAGACAGTTCTGAATACACACTTATTGATTTGAAAGCTCTTTTAACCCACTGATAACTTCACCAATGGGAGTTTCCATATAGTAAAAGCAATTTAAGGGGCAGGTAGCATCTTCAGGCAGCTTCCATTGCCCAGACTAGTCCTGATAAAAATCCAAGAAAATAGCCGTGAAGGTTCTAGCATATGCTTTCCCACCCTCACTGTCATTGTGGAAAGAACACTGAGTATGGAGCCAGAAAGTCTGGATTTAAGTCCTGGCTTTGCCACTAACTTTGTTACGTTGTGCATTTTATTTAATCTTTCCGATCCCTAGTTTCAGCCAAGTGCCTCGTAAACCTTTACACACTCTATTAATAGGAGGCATTTCCATTATTAGACATAAGGAGCCACACATGAGACACACAAAGCAGGCCATCTAGGGAGGGGAAACAAAACAAGCCAGCCATTTGCACACCTGCAGAATGCTACCATTGATGGTGAGGGGTGAATCTTTGAAGAATTTAAATCATTGCTAGATGCTTTGTACAGTGCCTTCTAACTCAGGCCAGTTTGCTGTAACTGTTCCAGGGTTTAAAAAATCCTTTGGACACACTTGCTGGGACAAAATGTTCACTTGAAGCTTGCAATTGCTTGTCATGCACACCCTGGCATGGCTGGTATGCTCAGTGAGGACAAGCCAAGGACCAGTAGGATGCTTAGGGGCAAGCTAGAAAGTAATCTCCCAGTCCTGTTAACAGAGAGTTCACAAGCCCCAGTATACCTTATAGGGGCAGCCAGTCTCCAGAGGAGCTGGACCCTCCTGGAGGGTGTTTCTAAACCCAGCAGCTCAGGCTGATTCTCGTGAAGCTGATTCCTACTCTGCATCTTCAGTGTGGACTAACCCTGAGTCCCAACGGACAAAAGTTTTCTATAGTCTCCAGGATACACGGAGGACTGAACCCCATCTTTGCTTTAACCAAGAATTCCAAAAGGACAGTGCTGTATACAGAGAAATGCAACGGCCATAGCTAAAGCATTATCCCACACTGCATTTTCATGATTCAATGGGGTGTAACATAGTAGAATGTTTGGCCTCATGTCAGGAGAATGGAGCTCAATTATTGGCTCTGATACTTACTAAAGCGGTGACCATAGGGAAGCCACTCAATCTGAGGGGTTTTTCTCATCTCTGAAATGAGAGGGTGCTAATTGCATGATCTACCACAGAGGGTTTTTGTACAATGCTTTTTAAATTTTAAAGCATTATAAAAATGTGATGATTATTTTTATTATCACTCAATGAGCATATAATGCCTTGGAGCCAAGCACTGCAAATACCAGGCTATCTCAGTGAACCAGACCTTGACTGAAAGGCACTACAATGAGGCAATTATTGTTGGTGAGTGGCAGGGGCTGTTAAAAATTAGACTAAGAAGGGTAATAATACAGGACGTTCAACAACTGGCAGAGATAGAAGAAAGTAGCAGCTGTCTACCTCTGTCATTTGTCCTCTGATGCCCTGCTGTTCTCAGGCCAGGGAGTGTTTGCCAGAATGGCCCTTGGTGAATCCAACCATCGCCATAAAAGACAGGAGAGGAAGAGGGGAAAGACGAGAATGCACATAAAATAATCACCTCCCCCCAAGTCATTCAGGAGATGGTGTTCATTTTAATCTATTAGATCACAGATTCAAGAACTGGATAGATGAGAGAAAAATCTAGACCAGGAGTCCTTAACCTTTTTCGTGTGTCACGGACTCCTTTGGTGGTCTTGTGAACCCTATGGACCCCCTTCTCAAGGTGTTTTTAAATGCATAAAATACATAAGCTTAAAAAGGAAACCAATTATATTGAGATATATTTATAAAAATATTACAAAAAATAATTACCAGGTTTAAAAATCTCTGCTTTTGGGGGGCGGAGCCAAGATGGCAGCTGGAAAGCAGGGATTAGCGTGAGCTCCCCACCGAGTCCCTCCAAAAACCTATAAAAAATGGCTCTGAACCAATTCTAGAACTGCAGAACCCACAAAAGAGCAGAGGGAAGCAGGGCTCCAGCCCAGGACAGCCTGGATGGTCTCTGGGTGAGGTCTACCCCACATGGAGCTGGGAGCGGAGCGGAGCAGAGCCCAGCATGAGCGGCGCGGACCAACTAGACCAGGAGCCGGGCAGAGCAGGCCCTAGCACCCTGAATCAGTGAGCTGCAGCAGTTACCAGACTTCTCAACCCACCAACACCAAAGCCAACAGAGAAGGTTAGTGGGAAAAGCTGCTGGGGACAGAGTGATAAAAGGAGTTCTCAGTTCGGCCACTGCCCTGGGGACAGCAGAGGCGGGGCAGCTACAGAACTACAGCTGCAGTTGCTTCAGCCCCAGGCGCACCTGGTGGGAGGAATTAAGTGGCAAATCAGAGCAGGAGTGCACAGCCTGCTGAAGATCAAAGCCCAGTCGGGGTTGGGGGTTCTTGGGGAAGGAGGAGTGCTGGTATGGCAGAGCTGGCGCATCCCCCCAGGCTTGGAACATAGTTCTCTTAACTCTACAAGCAGTCATACCCCGCTGAAAAACTCAAGGGTCAAGTTAGTTGGCTGGGAATATGGCCAGGCAGCGAAAACGCACCCAGATTCAGTCTCAGACTTTGGATTCTTTCTTTGGTGACAAAGAAGACCAAAACATACAGCCAGAAGAAGTCAACAAAGTCAAACAGCCTACAACAAAAGCCTCCAAGAAATACATGAACTGGTCCCAGGCCATGGAGGAGCTCAAAAAAGATTTGGAAAAGAAAGTTAGAGAAGTAGAGGGAAAATTGGGAAGAGAAATGAGAAGGATGAGAGAAAACCATGAAAAACAAGTCAATGACTTGCTAAAGGAGACCCAAAAAAATACTGAAAAATATACTGAAGAAAACACCTTAAAAACAGACTAACTCAAATGGCAAAAGAGCTCCAAAAAGCCAATGAGGAGAAGAATGCCTTGAAAGGCAGAATTAGCCAAATGGAAAAGGAGGTCCAAAAGACCACTGAAGAAAATACTACCTGAAAAATTAGATTGGAGTAAGTGGAAGCTAGTGACTTTATGAGAAATCAACATATTATAAAACAGGACCAAAGAAATGAAAAAAATGGAAGACAATTTGAAATATCTCATTGGAAAAACCACTGACCTGGAAAAAATAGATCCAGGAGAGATAACTTAAAAATTATTGGACTACCTGAAAGCCATGATCAAAAAAAGAGCCTAGATATCATCTTTCAAGAAATTATCAAGGAGAACTGCCCTGATATTCTAGAGCCACAGGGCAAAATAGAAATTGAAAGAATCCATCGATCACCTCCTCAAATAGATCCCAAAAAGAAATCTCCTAGGAATATTGTCGTCAAATTCCAGAGCTCCCAGATCAAGGAGAAAATACTGCAAGCAGCCAGAAAGAAACAATTTGAGTATTGTGGAAACATAATCAGAATAATCCAAGATCTGGCAGCTTCTACATTAAGAGATCAAAGGGCTTGGATACGATATTCTGGAGGTCAATGGAGCTAGGATTAAAACCAAGAATCGCCTACCCAGAAAAACTGAGTATCATGCTCCAAGGCAAAATATAGACTTTCAATAAAATAGAGGACTTTCAAGCTTTCTCAGTGAAAAGACCAGAGCTGAATAGAAAATTTGACTTTCAAACATAAGAATCAAGAGAAGCATGAAAAGGTAATCAAGAAAAAGAACAAGAAAAAGAAATTGCAAGGGACTTACTAAAGGTGAACTGTTTTGTTTACATTCCTACATGGAAAGATGATGTGTATGATTCATGAGACCTCAGTATTAGGGTAGCTGAAGGGAATATGCATACATATATATATATATATATATATATATGTTTATACATATGTTTATATATGTTTATGTATATATATGTTTATGTAAATATATATGTGAGTATGTATGTATGTATATATGTATGTGTGTATATATATATATATATATATATATATGTAGAGAGAGAGAGAGAGAGAGAGAGAGAGAGAGAGCAGGCACAGGGTCCCTGAGTTGAAGATGAAGGGAAGATATATAAAAGAAATAAAATAAAATTAAGGGATGAGAGAGGAATATATTGAGAGAGGGAGATAGGGAGAGATAGAATGAGGTAAATTATCTCACATAAAAGTGGCAAGAAAAAGCAGTTTCTGTAGGAAGGGAAGAGAAGTCAGGTGAGGGGGAAATGAGTGAATCTTGCTCTCATCAGATTTGACCTGAGGAGGGAATACCATACATACTCAATTGGATATCTTACCCCACAGGAAAGAAGAAGGAAGAAGATAAAAAAAAGGGGGGGGGGATGATAGAAGGTTGGGCAGATAGGGGTGGAGGTAATCAAAAACAAACACTTTCGAAAGGAGACAGGGTCAAGGGAGCAAATTCAATAAAGGGGGATAGGTTAGGAAGGAGCAAAATATGGTTAGTCTTTCACAACATGAGTATTGTGGAAGGGTTACACATAATGATACACATGTGGCCTATGTTGAATTGCTTGACTTCTTAGGGAGGGTGGGTGGGAAGGGAAGAGGGGAGAGAATTTGGAACTCAAAGTTTTAAAAACAGATGTTCAAAAACAAAAAAAAAAAGTTTTTGCATGCAACTAGAAAATAAGATACACAGGCAATGGGGCGTAGAAATTTATCTTGCCCTACAAGAAAGGAAGGGAAAAGGGGATGGGAGGGGAGTGGGGAGACAGAAGGGAGGGCTGACTGGGGAACAGGGGAACCAGAATATACATCATCTTGGAGTGGGGGGGAGGGTAGAAATGGGGAGAAAATTTGTAATTCAAACTCTTGTGAAAATCAATGCTGAAAACGAAATATATTAAATAAATAAATAAAAAGGAAAAAAAATCCCTGCTTTAGCCTTCTCAGAGATGAGGAAACAGGATCAAAGATAAAGTGATTTCTTCATGAGATTCTAACAGTTCAGCTCACATTTCTACATCCACTTATGCTTTCCTCAGAACAACCACATGACATGGGTAATATAAGCATTATTACTATCTTATCAATGAGGAAAGTGAAAACAAGAGGTTAAAAAATCTGCCAAAGGTCACACAGACCTGTACCACACTGCTTCCCCCAGTCCAATTATCATCCTCGTGGAAATGGGCTGTTTTAAACACACGGAAAGCACACGGCCAAACCAAGCACGAGTTATTGGCAAATGTGTAACTCCAGTTCAGCTTATACTTATATCCTCAAAATAACTAGTTCCCCTTCCAATAACAGTGGCAAATCAGCAGGCACAGGGTGAACCTGGTATGAGGCAAGAAGGAAGAAATGCAAAGCAGGCAGGGATAGGTGCCAGATTCATTCTTTGCCTCCTTAACAAAGCCCTAACTGATGGGTAAGGAGGAGGAAGGGAGGTTGTCAGACATAGGCAAATAGGTGTCCATATTCTGGAATGTTCAATGGGAAAGAAAAATAAGTCTGTTTGCTTAACAACTTAGCCCTAGAATCGTTGAGTATTGACTTTGGTTTGGTTCATGTTAAGAAACAGGTGTGGAAACCCACCTGCATCGTAATATATTGCATGTTGATAGACTTCATTAAAGGCCTTAACAATGACTACCGAGATGAATAATCTTTATCAAATTGCTTACTCTCTCAGGCAGGGAAGAGAGGACAGAGGGAGAGAGAGAATTTGAGACTCAAAACTTAAAAAAAAAAAGCTAAAAAATTGTTTTTACATGTAATTGGGAGGGAAATATTTTTTAAAAATGTAATGTTATTAAAAAAATGGGTGCCTAACTGGTAAACTTGATTATTCTTCCACTTTGGATATTATTGGGCATGATTTATAATTACGAGGTATAACTCCTCTCAGAGAAAATCTCTTCTTCATGAACACTGATAATCACTTCGGGAGAAATCTCCAGTTACCTGGTTGTTCTAGTTGCAGCTGCCCCATAGGTGAACCTGGGGAACAAGATCATGGACTGCTCCTGCATTCTTTTTCTCATCTAATCCGAGGTTGGTCATACCGATTTCATACTGTAGAGGGCTGCCTTAGGTCAAGGGGAGATAGGTCTGTCACACCTCTCTCTGACAGAAAGTGCTGGCGGACAGGTGGGGTTGTATGATCTCTCGGGTCAAAATTCCTATTTGGAGCCCAGGAGTGGGCAAGTAGCAATTAGTGTCGTTGAGGCAAACCTTGGGGACTCCCCTGACCTAGCTTCCTCCTCCCCATCACCTCTCACCATTTCCCGCAGCACAGGTCAAATTGTGAAGTAGAAGAAACTTGCCTTTTAGGCCTGTTTCCCACTTCTGTCATGTCCCTTCTGCCCTAAGACAGCGATCTCATAAACTAATTTACACCAAAGTATAAGGGGCTACGGAACAACTCATAAAAGAATCCAACCTCCTCATGTTATAGATGCTGGGACATGCTCATGGTCACAAAACTAGAACTTCAAGCTAAGACAACCCGGGTCTTCTCACCATACCAATTCCCAGGCAAGCGGCAGGTGACTCCAGATGGCTCACCCAGATCTTGTATTTGGATACCTTTGACTATCTTGGAGGAAAAATAAAGTTGAGGCTGGCTGTTGCTTAGTGACTACTTTGGTTCCAATGCCAGCAGAAATGGAAGATCCTTTTCTAGACTAGCTTTCCAAACTAGCCCATCGCACTGCAATATCCTGAATTTTCTCCCTCCCTTTTGCTGGCAGTTTCGTTGGAGTGTGGATTGCTGATGTTCATACATATATTATGTGGAGGTTGTGGTGGTAGAGGAGGCTAAAACTTTTTTTTTCTTGATGGCAGGGGTGGGAAGTGGTAACAGACAAACCTCTGTCTTTAGAAAATTTGCAGGTATGTTACATGCTGAGAAAAGTTGAGAAGCAGCATTCTATCATCACCAATATCCATTTTCATTTTCCTGTTTCTACTGCTGAAACTGAGCCTTCTTTGTGTGCCCTGAGGAAAAGGGAGGATAACCACGAGCAGAAGAATGCAAGGCATTCACCATCAGGGGCTGAAGGCTTTCCCCAGACTACCCAGGGTGGCTGCTGGAAAATCCAGTAAGTAAATAGGATAAAGGGGGGTGTGTGCATGATTAAGGGGAAACCCTTCTACTCTGAAGAGAAAAATCAAGACCGCAAATAGAAAGAGTGGGGAAAAGCTCTTAAAATCATTCACTTTAGAGTTGACCTTTTCTTTTCAGCATCACCAATACGATAATGCTCTGTGACTGGTCCACCCTTTGCAGCCGGTGGAAAGATGATGATACAAAACAGCAGCAGACTATTACGTGGAATGAATGCACCACAGACTATCGGTGCTAACGATGATTTCTTTTGCTTAACTGTTTCTTTGTTCCAAGGGAGGGTTTTGTGAAAAGGGTGATAGTAGTGCCAAGTGACAATGGTGCTGTTAAACAAAAACTCAGAAAGCATCAATGAAACATTTCTTAAAAGAAAGGAATCATGACCTATATGCTCTTCTTAGCCAGGTTCTCGTCACGCCTACGTATCAGGCCAAAGAACAGGAATGGGACTCAGTACAGATATGATGATGAATACCCTGGGAAAGATGTTTCTAAACCTTCTTTCAATCCCGCCTAGCAGAAAAACCAAGCCCTTGGTTGAAAGAACTAAATGTAGGCCCCTGAGGAATGTAAGGAAGCCATCTATGTACTCATAGTGCCCCTAGGACCCACAGGATGTGATCTGGGCCTTCAAGGCGCTCCTCACCAATGTAAAGGAGTTGGCTCACCAGAGATACAGAATCTCAGGGTAGGAAGGGACCTCAGAGGTCAAAGAATCATGGCTCGAAAGTGGGACCCCATGGCTATCTAGTCCAACCCACTTATTTTAATGACGAAACTAAGGCTTGAGTCAGTTAAATGACTTGCTCAGGGTCAGGGACAGTATCAGTGGTGGGATCTAAATCCAGGTCCTCACTCCAAAACACTAATGCTCTAATCCAAACCAAACCTCAGCAGCAAACTCCTCTAGGACATCCCCAGATCTCTCTAAAATTTTCTGAACTCGAAACATGGAATGAGCCGCCCTGGGAAAGTGGGGGGCGGGCATGTGTGCTCCTCATTGCTGGTCTTGGCACGCAAGCTAAATGTCCTCTCATTGGGTAGGTTGGTAGGATTCTCATTCAGGTTATGTATGGGTTGAACTAGACAACTAGGCTTCCTCCAACTGGGAAAGTCGTTTTGTCTCTGCCTCGAGATTCTCCCTGGGCAAGACAAGATGGAGTGCAGAGATCTGGGACCAAGACAGTGGCCCATGGAGCAGATCATCAGTATAAATGTCTATAGCTTAGGGTTCCAAGAGGGTCTTGCAGAAACACATGCTTATTCACCACCTTAGCCCCAAACAAGGACTAGGATGCCAGCCTGGCTAGGAGTCCCTGGGCTGAGGCACCTGTGGTGAAATGCAGCTGGGACAGGACAGCCCCCCAACACACTCAGCTTCACACACTCTCCCCATGTTTCTAAAGGAACGCTTACGTTGAACAAACTTGGATGCAGTGCTTACCCCTAGCAGGGGGAAACGGGTGGGCAACTATATTATTCAAATGTCTTTTATTTTTAATGTCCTATAAAAAAGAAAAAGGGAGAAAAAAAAAGTCCTTAGGGTATGTGGCTGTCTTGTCCTAAATAGGTATATGGCAGTCTTCAGGAGTCTCCACTTTTCAGTCTGGTCTGGTCTGACTTGAAGGCGGAAGGGATGTTACTTGATGGTCTTGCTGAGGTTTGAGAAGCCAACTCCCACACACGTCATCAATACCTTCTCCCCTCCCTTGAGCTCTTCACCACATGGCTTAGTTTCAATTTTGAACATGATCTGGAAGAAACTCTTCAAGTGTCGCAAAAACTCTATCCTAAAAAAGGCAAGAAAGAGGAGCAAATTAATTTTTTAAAGGATTCTCTCACAACCCTCCCACCCCACTTTTGATTGTCTAAAAAGAAGACACACAGGCTGCTGCCCTCCCCTGGGCATTGCTCTTTTCTGAACCTTTTTTGTTGTTATTGTTGTTAAAAGTTTCAACCTCATTCCCTGGTGGCAGAAATATAGCCAAAAGGTTAACAGCAGGAAGGAAGGGCTGAATAAGGTGTCACTGTTAAAAAAACTGGCTCCACTGGAACATCAAGGGCTGACTGGTAAAAAAAATTTTTTTCCCAGAGTTGGGGAAGGGAGGGCAATTGGGGTTAAGTGACTTGTCCAAGGTCACACAGCTAGTAAGTGTGTCAAGTGTCTGAGGTCGCATTTGAACTCAGGTCCTCCTGACTCCACGGCCGGTGCTCTACTCACTGTGCCACCTAGCTGCCCCCATGACAGGTAAAATCTTAATGTAAAGCAGGTGAATCAAAGTGAAGGAGAGCTCGTATAAGTAGGCATGAGAGGTTGGGTGAAAGGCATCACTAAGCATATTTAGGACCAGAAAAGGAGATGGAACAGTCACACAGCAAGAGTGGGTAACACAGAAAACCCAGGTATCTACAAAACATTTTAAGAATTAGAGGAAAGCACCCAGGGCATTGGGTAGATTTTTTTTCTTTTTTTGGTGTAAAGTAAGCTCTTAGTCCATCAGCAAGCATTTATTAAGTGCTTACTATATGCCAGGCATTGTGCTAAGCTCTAAAGATACAAAGAGGGGACAAAACAATTCCTTTCTCTTCCACCGGGAGCTCACATTCTAATGGAGGAGGCACTATGCAAGCAATGATGTACAAACAAGACACAGGATAAATAGGGTGTAAATCTCAGAGGGAAAGTACGAATATTAAGAGGGAATGAGGAAAAGCTTCTCACACGAGGCGGGATTTTGCTAGGACTTGAGTCAAGGAAGCTAGGAGGTGGGGACGAGGAGGCAGAGAGCACCAGGCATGGGGGGACTGCCACCCAAAATGTGGGGAATTGGGAGATGGGAGTATCTTGTCTGAGGAACGGCAAGGAGGTCAGTGTCACTGGATCAAAGAACATGTTTGGAAAAGCGGGAGGGGGCCAAGTTATGAAGGGTTTTGGAAGCCAGACAGAGGATTTTATATTTCATCTCAGAGGTAACTGGCAGCCATTGGCGTTTACTGAATGGGACACGCAAGGTGGTTACATGGTTAGCCCCGTGCTTTAGGAAAAATCATTCTGATAGAGCAGGAAGAGACCTGAAGCAGGGAGACCCACCAAAAGGCTATATTTGCAACAGTCTAAGCACAAAGCATGAGGGCACCGAGGTAGTGGCAATGTCAGAGGAGAGGAAGGAGCTCATATGAGGGGTGTTAATGATTGTGGACTGACCAATGAGCGCATGGACATGTTGAAGCATTGTTATCCCCAGGCATTCCAATGTCTCATCCTTCTGGGTCCCTCTCACCATTATCCTAGCTCACAGCCTTTTAACTCAGGCCATTAAACATGTCTGTTCTACCTCCATCCCTGCCACCTAACCCCCGAACATATTTGTGGGCAAAACCTCTACCCGACAGGCTAGCTCTGTAGAAAGAGATAGACCCATCTCACCCACTCATCTGTATTCTTAGGAGAAAACAACATGTTCTCTCTCTCTCTCTCCTCTTCCCCTACTGCTAAAGAGGTGATTTCCAAGGGCACAGCTGGAGTACAAACAGCTTGCTGCCTGTGTTCTCCGCTCCCCTGGTCCTCACCCAGCCAGCCTATTTAAATCTGATTATGCTGCTCTGTATGCACTGCTCAGAATTTAACTGGCCTTGAAAAAACACAGCCCTTCTCCCCTTTAAGAGAGACAGGGAGAGAGGGAGGGAAAGAGAGAGAAAAAGAGAGAGAGAGTGTGTGTGTGAGAGAGAGAGAGAGAGAGAGAGAGAGAGAGAGAGAGAGAGAGAGAGAGAGAGTGTGTGTGTGTGTGTGTGTGTGTGTGTGTGTGTGTGTGTGTGTGTGGCGGGGCGGAGGGAGGCACCGAGGATCTGCAGACGCCTTCTTCGACTCTTGGAGGAGACACAGGAGAAACACACGCTCCAGTGTCTGCCTGGGTAGCTGCCACTTTTGGAAAAGCGATGAAACCTCCACCAACAAGATGCAAGTTGAAAGAAAGGCCTGTCCTACTTGGACGGGGTGTTCTGCCAAACCCCTCGGCTAGCCTGAGGTGGGACTGTACTGAAACCTTAACTAAGGCACGTTTCACAGAACGCCTTTCACTGCTCCCCGAAGCCCGGAGTCTCCCTTCTGCCTGGATATGAAAGAGTTAAAAGACTGTTCATTTCAAATGAGAGAAAACACATACACACACGTGCACACACCCAACCCTATCCTATCTGCCTCCCCTGAGGAAAAAAAAACCCAAAAACCACAAGGTGACTATAACTCACTGTGCTGACATATTAAAAGGGGGCAGGGGGGTGGGGGAGAAGCATAAAATTAAAGCATTATTCGTTGGTGTTTCAATGTCTACTTGACAGAGACCTACCCACAATGGGGCTGAGCCTCAGGGAAGATAGGGCCCCAGAGCAGACCTGCAACTGAAACCGAGTTCTAAGAACTTCCCCCTTCCCTCTCCATGCCCCTAGACAGACACGTGCAAGAGACAGGAAGGAAGGAAGGAAATCATAAGAGACCCTCACCCCTCCCCACAGATACACACACACACTTTTCACTGAGATGGGTCTCCCAAAGCACTAGAGCTGGCTACTCTTAATTTTAAGTATGCGGGTCTCCCTTGCCTTTACTTCTAATATTATAAAGAAACAGATGTGGTCCCAGGGGGCATGTGCTAATAATAACAGTAATAATCATTAATACTGCTAAAATTATCCTTATAGCAGCAGCTCGCATTTATATAATGCTTTAAGGATTGTAGAACACTTTACGTCCTCATTAACACCCCTGTGCGGTAGATGCTCCACTTTAGAGATGAGGAAACTGAGGCAGACAAGCTTAGGTGATTTGCCTAGGGTCACGGTGTCTAGAGCAAATTTGGATCCAGGTCCATCGTCACTCCAAGTTCGGTATTCTATCCAATGTGCCACCTAACTAACTCTAAACATAACCGAGACACTGTCCTTAGCATAAGGTAAATCCTCAGGACAGAGACTGGAGCTGTGATTTCAAAGGTCCAGGGAACTCCCAGATGATGAAAATCCCTCTACCACTGCAGGTCACCACTTTTACTGCGACTGACACTCTTTAGAGGACCAGGACCAGAGCATTGAGAGGCTAAGTGACCTGTCTAAGATCACACAGTCAGTATGTGTCAGAGACAGAGCTTGAATCCAGGTTTTCTGGGATCTGTATCAAAGTCTTCTGGCTTTCTATGTAATACAACCACATTGCCTCATTTAGAAGAACTGATCAGCCTGACAAAACAAGCCACAGATGATTGGGGCAGTTAGATACTTCTTATATGCTGCCTATCTGGAAGGCATTCCCCTCTTTGCAGAGGTGCCATAAGGATCAAATGAGATAATATAAAGAGCAACATCTCAATTGTTTTTAAAAGGAGAAGGCCAGCGCAAAGAACCTCACAGATTCCTTCCAGCTCGAAATCTCTGATCCTCTGAGTCTCAACAAAAATTGCCTCTGCAATACACCCAACAAATGGCTATGCAGGTTTATTTCATGCCTCCAGTAAAGGGCACCGAAAGCAAGCCACTTTATTTCTGGAGAGCCGGTGATGCCTTCCTTCTGTGATGACACTCCATCAGTACACACCTCCTACGTACAGCGCTGTTTACAAGTCATCTTCCCCTTTTTGAAGGAAAGCTTGAGGGTAAGGACCGTGTTTTGCCTTTCTTTGTAGCTCCAGTGCTTGGCACAGTGCCTGACTATACCACAATAGGCACTCAATAAATGCTTGCTGATTACCTTTGTTAGTAAGTTTTCTCTTAACAGCAAAAGCTCCTAGTTCTTCACTTTGGGGCCAAGCAGAAATACAACCAATCACATCCCCACTTTCAACATGACTGCACACTCTAATGCTTGAAGAGGATACTGTGGCCCCACTTCTTCCTCTGTAGGGTGAATATCCCCAATTCCTTCCACTGGAGGTCATTCACCATTCTGGTTGCACGCCTCTGGATTCATTCCATCGTTCGCTCAGCAAGCATTTACTAAATGTGTATTATGTGCCCAGCATGGCATTAAATGCTAGGGATAAAAGAGAGGCCCTTCAAGGAGTCTAAGGGGGAAGACAACTCACAAATAATTATACACAAACAAGAAACTTATGGGATAAATTGAAGGTAATCTCAGAGGGAAGGCACTAGCCTGAAGGCGGACAGGGAAAGGCTTTCTTGCAGAAGGTGAGATTTTAGCCAAGACTCTGACAGTGAAAATGCAAAGTTGGGGTTGGGAAGCAGATGACAGAGAAAAGAAGGATTTTAGTTAATCGAAAAAAAAAATATTTAAATAAAAAATATAACAAAACAGTATGCCCTACTTAAATTGCCCAGGAACTGGGAAAAAAAAACCAACATAATTTGAAAAAGAGGCAGTTTATAGAAAAGCTACTGGAAGAAGAGCAAAGAGGCCAGTGTCACTGTATTGCAGAGGATGTTGGGAAGGAGTAAGGAGACTGGAAAGGTAGGAGGCAGCCAGGTTATGAAGGGCTCTGAAAGCTAAACAGAGGGTTTTATACTTGATGGAGCCACTGGAGTTTACAAGAGTGGGAGAGTCACATGGTCAGATCTGGGTACTCTCCAACTTACCAATGTCCTTTCTAAAATATGGCGCCCGGAGGTAAACATGGTTATTTCTACTCCTATTCCTCTCTAGGAGGCATTGGAGTACAGTGGAATAAATGTTAGATTTGGGGTCAGAGGGTAGCTAGGTAGCACATGGGCCTCGAGTCAAGAAGATTCATTTTCCTGAGCTCAAATCTGGCCTCAGATGCTTACCACCTGGGCAAGTCACTTAACCAACTGCTTTGCTTCAGTTTCCTTTTCTGCAAAATGAGCTGGAGAAGGAAATGGCAAACTACTTCAATATCTTTGCCAAGAAAACCCCAAATGGGGTCATGAAGAGTTAGACACAACTAAAATGACTGAATGACAGCAAACGGGACCAAAATTCTGGCTCAAAATCCTGGGTCTGCCACTTAGTGAACGCACTTAACCTTTCATGCCTCAGTTTCCTCATGTGTAAAATGGTGAAGTTGAACCATGTGACTTCTTAAGGTCCTTTCCAGCTCCTAAGATTCTGTGACTAATTAGTAAAGCACAGAACGACACTAAGTGTCACAAATGTCAGAAAATGACACTAAAAATTAAGTGGCAGGCACATCCTGTGGTCATAAAGAGGTTAACTTTTTCCTATTGCAAGAGCTTTATCAGAAGTAAATCATAGACTTTTCAGAGACCCCTTGAGCCCTTCATTAATTTAACGGATGAGAAACCTGAACTCCAGAGAAATGAGAGATTTGTCCAAGGTCACCCAGCAAGGGACTGGTTAGCAGAGCAAAGCCTCCAATCCAGGCCTCCCCAGTGTTGTCTCCTAAGAATCTGAAAAGGTAACCATGCATTCTAACCCTCAGATCATGCCCCTCCTTCCACCCCTATGTTTTATTACTATTTATTGCAATGTATTATAGCCATGTCAATACCAGGACCTGTAATTGAAGTGAAGGTGGCTTTTTAAAAAAAAAAAACTCTCAAGTCCCACAGACTATAAGAGTTGGAAGAGAGACCTCTGAAATGGGAGGCAGCACACTGACCTGGAGGAAATGGGGCCTGGATTCGAATGACGGCTCAGCCACGGAGTGCCTCGATGACCCTGAGCAAATCACTTTACCAGTCAAATGGACCAGGTAACCTCTAGGGTCCCTTCTGGCTCTAGTTCTATGGTCCTATGAGTGTGCCATTTATATCCTATGAAGAAGCTCATCTCATACACCCCTCTCATTTTACTCACCAACTAAATCTAGTAAGAGGCAGGACAGAAAGCTACAAGTCCCGACTTCCAAAGGCCTTTTCCACTACTATAGCTTCTCTCTGGCTTCTCTCGGCAGTGGGATTACTACCCATCCAGCCTGTTAGGCTCATGCTGAGGGGGCTGGCCTGACATCATTTCCCTGCCCTCACTCCGTTCTTAAAAATAGCCAGGATTTACACAGCACTTTCAGGAAATGTCTCATGTGATCCTCCCAACAACCCTGAGAGGCGGGTGTTGCTGTTATTATCCTCACTTTACAGATGAGAAATTAGAGGCAGACAGAAGTCAGGTGACTTGTGTAGGGTCACACAGCTAGTGAAGTGTCTGAGGCTGAATTCTGAACTCAGGTCTTCCTGCCTCCATGCCCATAAAAGGCACTCTTTTAAATCCCTTTCCCACCCCCACCCACTCCTGGTCAATTCATCAGTTCAAGAACCCATTCCTATGGCAGAGTTAGCAAGCTACAGTTGCTGTGCCTGAGGGCACAGGGTCCAATGATCCACTGTCTCCAGGAAGCAGCAGCGTTCTGGTTCTCTTTTCTTTTCTCTCAGTATTTTCCCCTCTCCCTTTCTCTCCCTCTCCATCCACCCCCACCCCCTCATGTGATGGCACCACCATTCTTCAGTTATCACAGTACTGTACCTTTCACATATACAGCATCGGTACCATGATAACCGAAAAAGGACAGTTCAGTCTCATCTCTACCTCCTCTTCTAGCCAGAAACATTAACCACAAATGGTGACTTGACTGGGGGGAAATCTATCCGTGCACAGCGTTTTCGTCAGTCTGTTAGGCAAACGGTTTTCAGGAGCTCTCACGCCCAATTATTAAAAAAGAAAAAGCTTTTCAGACCACGCTTTTTGCTCAGCCGACTTAAGGGCCCCATTGCATACAAACCAAATGTCCAGATGCGCTTGCTGCTTAGTTCCCTTCGTGACCCAAATCAAGGATTGTTAGAACTGGAAGAGACCCCAGAGATCATCTGGTCTAACCCTTTGCATGACGGATAAGGAAACCGAGGCCCAGTGGAGGAAAATAACGTATCCTGACAGTACAGAGATAACAGAGCCAGAACAGAGCCAGACCCTTTGATCCTCTTCTCTGACCTCTTCAGAAGAGACCCTCTTCTTCTTTTTACGATGTATTTCTCTAACTTTACATGTTATTGTCTGTTACCTATCTAAGTAATTTATCTGCATAATAAGCTCTTCTTTCATCTTCCTACTACAAGAGTGAGACCATCTCTAGCAAGTATTTCACTTTCTAGACATGGAAACTGAGCACTGGAAAGATAGTATGATTTGCCCAGGTAAGACACAGGGGTGGAGTCTGTACCCAGGTCCCACTCCAAACCCTGCACTCCCCTTCTGATACACGGTGTTGTCCAGAGGTATAAATAGGAAATTTTCTACTTCTAGCACCATTTTCAACTTAGTCATGCCCTATGGTCTTTGGCAAAAAGAAAGAACTCAACATGTGTCCCTTCTAGCTGTTGCAACTGGGTCACTGGAAGAGGAAAGGAAAAAAAAAACCCACAACAAATAACCAACAAGCAAGCTATAAGAGACATCAGATGTTTAACCCCAAAAGGAATAAATAAAATCAAAAGGCAGAGATTAACGGATCATACCCAAGATGTGGGGCTGCTTTAATTGGTCCCAAATGAAGATTACAGCTGGGAGAGAAAGAAAGTGAGCTTCCCATAGGTAAAAATAAACAGCGAGTGAAGAGTTTCCACATTTGGTTCACTTAAGTCTCAGAGGTACAGGCAGTTC
>NW_023494402.1:0-36156 GCF_011100635.1 Trichosurus vulpecula
TAATCTTCATGGATGCCCAGATTTGGGTGGAAGGGGAAGAAGAGAAAGAGAAACCAGCAAAGGAAACTGAGGAGCAGTCAGGTAGGTAGAGACCAGTGTTGTGGAAACCAAAAGATGAAAGGATATCAAGACTGACATGATTGACTGTCAAATGTTGCAGTAGCTCAAGAAGGATGAGAACAGAAGAAGGCCATTTGAGTTGGGTGGGACCTCAAAGATGATCACTTTCTCGTTGAATGAGAGGAACAGAGAGTGTCCTTAATGCTAAAATAAAGTCAATCAATGAACACATGTCTATAATGGGAGGAACAGCACAAAGAACTCTGGATAAGATCATTGATGATCTTGGAAAGGGTGTTTTGAGTAGTTGAAGGTTGTCACTAACTCTGTGATCTTAAGCAAATTATATAAACTCTCCAGAACTGTTAGGTCATCTTTAAAATGAGACAGATGACCTCTAAGGTGCCTTCCAGTTCTAGGCATTCATGATTCAATCACTAGATAGCCCCTAAGGTCCCTTCAGCTACAACATTCTATGGTCTATGATTCTGTAATTAATTTCAGGGAAGTTCTTACTTTGAGGAAGGGGCTGTTTAAAGCTCATTTGTATGGCCCTAAGTGCACTAGACACCACTAACCTCAGCTGAAATTCCTTACAGATTAACTTTGTGATATAAAATTAATGCTGGGGAAGTTTAACCTTATGTGACTTCCTCTCCAGCCATTTCAATACAAACTGACTGTTCTGTTGTGCTGTGGGCTGCTGGTACATTAATTATAAAGGGAATTATCCATCCTCCAGTCCGTGGAGAAACCATAAAACCTGCATCTCAGGGCACAATTACAAATAATTAATATTATACATTGGTTTCAAGCTCCATTAGGCTTTTAGAGAAGCTCCTCAGAGAGTTTCCAGGGGCCAAATGGTAATAATCAGCACAGAGAAAAAGAGACTAAGTGCCAAGGAGCAGCCGAGGCAACCCTTTGTCATTCCTTTTCCTGTGCTTCAGATACTAGGAAGAATTCGCAACTTCAGCATCTCTCAGGATTGGCTGATTGGCCCTGGCCTGTCTTTCTGGTAGCTGGTCTGGGCTGCATCCTTACCCTCTTTTATTCTGAGATGGGTCAACTCCAGGGAAGATGTCTACTAGCTATCAATTTGCAAAGTACCGACTAGCTCTATAGGAGCTTTTAATCTCACCGAGTGAAATTTTGATTGGGGGTTTCCCTGCGCTCTTAGTAAGTGTGGTGCAGTATAAAGAGAAGAGGCCTTGGAATCAGAAGACCTGGGTTCTAACACTGTCTAGTCATGTGACTATATATAGGCAAATCATATCATCTTTCTCAGACTCAATTTCCTCATCTGTTGATTGTGATATATATATATATATAGGTTTGCTATGAGGAATTTTGTTTTGTGAGTTTTAAAGCACTATGTTAGTATGAGATATTATTATGTTATGGGTATAGTAAATATCAAGAAAACATTTGTCTGGGACCTTTCCTGCAGGCTGAGGTCCTTGCAAGAGGATCTGCCTATGTAATGAGTGTTATACAGGGAGAGTATAGTATACATCTCTAGTTAAAGGATTCTCTTTTTATTTTTTCTCAATTACATGTAAAAACAATTTTTAACATTTTTTAAAATTTTGAGTTCCAAATTCTCTCCTTCCCTCTCTCCCAAAGCTTTCAGTGCCACATAGTGGATTTTATATTTGATCCTGGAGGCCATAGGGAATCTCTGGAGTATTTTGAGTAGGGGAGTGGCATGGTTGGATCTATACTTTAGGAAAATCACTTTGATGGCTCTATAGAGCGTGGATTGGAGTGGGGAGAGAGTTGAGGCAGACAGACCTACAAGCATGCTGTTGCAACAGTCCAGGCATGAGTTGATGACAGCCTGTACCAGAGTGGAGAGTCAGTATCATCACTATATCATGTACTCCCCTATAGCTCATTCTCATTAATGCTTAATGAGATATTAACTAACAACTGAGTTGTTTGCAGATCAGGATTCAAGGTCCGATTTGTCTCAGACATATTGTATTTAATAATACCATTGATAATAATTGTCATTTACAAAGTCCCTTATATTGTCTCATCTACTATGTACAACAAACCCATGAGCTAGTTACTACAGGTATTATCTCTATTTTATGGTTAAAGAAACTGAGACTGAGAGAGGTAGTAAAACTACTAAAAGTTAGAGTTAAGATTGGAAGCCAGCTCTCTGTTGACTCCAAGTTTAATGTGTAGAAACTCTCTGAGCTTCAGTTTCTTCTTCCGTAGAATGAGGGAGTTATATCAAATAAGGTAAAGCATGTTATAAACCTTAAGGTATCACATAAGTCATATAAATGTCAGATATTATTATTATTATTGTGATCATTTAATCGGAATCCTTGAAGATCAAGAATCGCTTCACACTCGAAAAAAAGAAAGTTATAAAAAGTAGGATGTCAGGGAGTGGTGGAGTTTGGGATCAGTAGGTCTTGTCCTCATGTTTTCAAATAATAACATATAGACACCCACCTCTTCTGCCTACTTATAAGACCAGTCCAGTTTCCTATTCACTAACCTTCTGTGTACACATCTGGCTCATCTCCAATCAGTTCATAATCATTTATTAAGCACTTAGGTGTAGCAGTAGTATTGGTACTCTGGGATACAGTTTTAAAATTTAATGCTCTTCATTTGATGGTGGGGAAGGAGAACTTGCTCCACCTTTAAGGAAAATTGATAGAGTGAAAAAAAAAAAGCTGGTAGAGTGGGTGAAGCTGGCAAGCTTAATTTGTTTCCTTCCTTCCTGAGATCATATGGAGTAGGTAGAGAGGGGTTGGAAGTGGGAGGGAAAGGCAAGGCTAGTTTAGCAAGCTGTGAAAAGAATAGGAATCTGCTTCTGGGGCTAAGAGGCCTGAGTATCTTCTTTTTTTAAAAAAAAAAAATAAGTTTTTACTTCTGCTTTCAAGATGACAGAGTGAGGAAGGAACCCTCTGAAGCCCTCCCAAATTCCCCTTCAAACAGCTTGATCTAGGAGTAGAGAAGCCGCTTACCAGCATGGCAAACAAGGTCTGTCTCACTGGGGTGAGAGGGGAGCCAGGTAAAGGAAGCAGCCAGCCTCACAGCAGGGGGCCTGCAGCAAGGTTCCAAGCCCTAGCAATCCAGCAAACCAGCAGTCCTCCAGGCAAGTGATCAGTCTGTGCTGCAGTGTAGCAAAGACCCACCCCAGTGACCTCACCCCCAGCAAAGCCACCTTCAAGGTCTTGACCCCATTGCTGACCAAGCCCCTTCCCAGGGCTGGCCAACAGTAAGACCCCACCCTTGAGACCTACCAGCAACAAGATTCCTCCTCTAGGGATAGCCACCAGAAAGATTCTGTTATCATAGCAACCCAACAGCAAGGCCCCACCCCTGGAGCAGGCCGGTAGCTAAGCTGCTCACCAGGGGAGGCCAACAGGGAGGTCCTACCCCCAATACAGGCCAGAAAGGAAGCCAACCCTCCAGAGAAAGCAAGCAGCTAAGCCCTGAAGCCCAGTGGAGAACCTCAACTTTCCCTTCTCAGAACTAGATAAATCTAACCAAAAAATAAACAAGAAAGAAGTTAAGGAGGTGAATAAAATTCTGGAAAAGTTAGATATGATATATCTCTGGAGAAAATTAAATAGGAATAGAAAGAAATATACATTTTTTTTCCTCATCAGTACATGGCACCTACATAAAAATTGACCATGTTTTGAGACATAAAAACCTTACAACCAAATGTAGAAAAAAAGAAATAGTAAATGCACCCTTTTCAGATCATAATGCAATAAAAACTACATTCAATAATGGATGATAGAAAGAGAGATTAAAAATTAATTGGAAATTAAATTATCTAATCCTAAAAACAAATGGGCCAAAAAAACAAATCATAGAAACAATCAATACTTTCATTAAAGAAAATGACAACAATGAGACAACATATCAAAATTTATGGGATGTAGCCAAAGCATTTATATCTCTAATTGCTTACATCAATAAAATAATAAAATAAATAAATAAAATAGAGAAAAAGCAGATTAATAAATTGAACATGCAACTAAAAACTAGAAAAAGAACACAATTTCCCATAGTATTTGACAGAAAGTATAAAAATACTTTAGGACACAGCAGTATATGTAGCTGTTGCCATGGTCAGAACCATCGGAGCAAAGGTAGAGTTATTAAAGAATACCCCTAAAGATAGGCATAAAATACTATCATGATAAAAGTCATTTGAGAGAGCTATTGAAAATCTATGGTAAATCATTAGAATTTAAATCAATATCTATGCAACAGAAAACTTGAATGTTGTATCATCTAATTAAAGGCAATGAAAAAAAACCATAGAATGGCATCTGGAAAATAAAAGTATACCAGAAATTTTAGACTCCCTTAATTAGCAATTGAAAGCAAAAATAAAAAGGTTAAGGTGATACAAGGAGTCAAAGCAGCTCAAAGAACAAAATAAACAATTCAATGGAAATTAAAAAACCTTTACTCCACAGGCCTTGAATGAAAGAAAGAGGGAAAAGGAAATAAAGAAGATGTGGAAAATTTCTGGCTGTCTATGTTGTAAAATATAAGTGATATCAAATGAGAAATAGAAAGGATATGATATAGCCTGTATAATTAAGGACAGGACAGCTATATCAAGGGAAATGATGGAGACCTGAACTTTTTTTTTATTATAAACTTAGAAAGTAAGGAGAAGATCTGTTATTGCTTCACAAAACACTTTCTCAACTGCCTCTTGGATATAAGCCCGGCTATACTTTTTTTAATAGAAGGTATCATGTAGCTATACCAAGAGATGAAAACACCAGTGACCCCATGAAATATAGGCCATGTATTTATGTACTTAATACAAAGCATTCATGGTTTGTATGACTTTTTTTTTTTTTAAAATCTATGCACACATAAGAAAGGAATATATTGACTGAGAAGAAAAAAAGGGTGTGGAAAAAAGGATGTGGAAAAGAGTCCCCAGGGTGTCAAAAGCAATTTATCCAGTTAGTAATTTCAATCTGCTTTTATTAAAAGTGCAATAATCTTTGTACTGCCTTTATTATCACAAATACTTTGACTCACTTTAACACTCATGGCTTAGTCTGCAAAGACATAAAAACACAAGTATAGAGAGAACATTGAGGTATTCAATGTTCACATGAAAAACTGTTCTCTCAAACAAAATCAATATGATAATACATAATATAATCTATTACATGTAATATATAATAAATATGATAATGCAATTGATTTAAAACGTGGCATTTTTCAAGGAGACAGTTAAAGCTCATCATGATTCTGGCCAACCTTAAATCCATTATCACCTCTCCTAAATCAAATCAAATATGGCTTCCAAAAAAGGGAGTTGAACCAAAATATCTTACTAATTACTTACTTAACTATCAATTACTTAAAATATGGATGATATCAGGCTATATGACTCCACGGAAAAATGCATTAATGGCTTTTTCATCCACTGGAAACTTTCTTCAATAGTATCAAAATGTCATTTGGACCCAATAAGTATGAAACTTAACACACAACAAGGAAAAATAGAGACTGAAGGTTTTCAGCTTGAATCTAGAGGTCAAATTAAAGCAATGCATACAGGTGATACTTATAAATATCTTGATTTCCCCCCACCTCCCCTGCCCCACCAAACTCACATTGAGTAGAAAGCTATCAAAGGAAAAGCTGTGGCTGAATATTTTAAGATACTTACTGGCTCTGAAATTAAAACTTAATGGGAAGAATACATTTAAAGCATTTAAGAGCTACACAATACCATTCTTAGTGTAAATACAATACAATTCTTAACGCACATGTGTGGCACCACAAGAATGGACCATAAAAGATTTGGAAAAGATTCTAATAAAAACTCATATGATATTAATGAAATACACCCTAAAGCATCTATAGGAAAATGAACACTTACCAAAAAGGAGGAAGAGTATGAATAGATATTCTTAGAGCATAAGTTAAACAGGTAAAAAATCAACAAATACTTTTAGGAATAAGACAACACTTTTCTAAGCAATAGAAGGGGATGATTAGCAGGTATATAGAATTAAAGTTTGTTGATCATAACCAAAAGTGATTTACATCTGAATGAAGATTATGGAATGGCTAAGATTCAAGAGTAGAATCAAAAGGCCCTCAATAGGTCACATCTGAATGAATTCAGCAATGTGTTGTCAAAGCAATATTGAACAAATGGCTGAGTATATAGATGTATTTATAGAAATGGAGAGGTTCATGATGGCAGTTCAGGACTGGATTATTGCCACCAGGAATTACAGAAGGGGTATCTCTAAGGCGTATAGATGTAATGATCAATGCAGATTGTGCGAGGAAACAGTAGAAACTGAATAACATACCTGCAAAAATTTAGCACCTGCTGTATATGTAACAAGACATAAGCTGGTGATTAGAATTACAAATAAGATAGCTCCTATCTTTCATAGACTAATAAATAAAATCCCCACCTACAGATACAGACCTCAAAATATCCTTGAGAATTCAACCAATAAACTGTATTAGCACCAGAGCATTATCAGACTGTTGCTCACAATCACCGAAAGGTAATCTTGATCCATAAAAAAGTCAAGAACAATGTTTTAAAAAGATGTTTCCCTACTAAATGCTCAAAATCTCTTAAGATGTGGTAGGACAAAAAAAAAGCTTTGAAGATATAGAGATTTAAAACTGATGCAAAAAAATTTAAGTAAAATACTAGCAAAGAGATTACAGCAATATATCACAAGGATCATACGCTAGTCATGAAAAGGTGGGATTTATACCAGGAAGTCAGGGCTGGTTCAATCTTAGGAAAACTATCAGCATAATTGACCATATCAATAATAAACCAACAGAAATCATATGATTATCTCAATAGATGCAGAAAAAAATTTGATTATCTCAATAGATGCATAAAAAATTTGACAAAATACAACATCCATTCCTATTAAAAACACTAGAAAGCATAGGAATAAATGGTTTTTAAAACACTAGAGAGCATAGGAATAAATGGAGCTTACCTTAAAATGCTAAGTAATATTTATCTAAAACCATCAGCAAGCATTATCTGTAATAGGGATACACTAAAAGCCTTGCCAATACAATCATGGGTGAAGCAAGGATGCCCATTGTCACCTCTATTATTTAAGATTGTACTAGAAATGTTAGCTATAGAAATACAAAAAGAAAAAGAAGTTAAAAGAATTTGAATAGGCAATGAGGAAATAAAACTACCAGATGATATGATGTTATACTTAGAGAATCCTATCGAATCAACTAAAAAACTACTTGATATTATTAACAACTTTAGCAAAGTTGTAGGATTAAAAGTAAACCCAATAAATCATCAGTATTTCTGTATGTTACCAACAAAGTCCAGCAGCAAGAGATAGAAAGAGAAATTCCATTTAAAACACCTGTAGACAACATAAAATATTTGGGGGGGTCTACCTGCCAAGACAAACCTAGGAACTATATGAATACAGCTATAAAACACTTATTTACACAAATCAGATCTAAACAACAAGAAATTCATTGCTTATGAGTAAGCCAAGCCAATATAATAAAAATGACAGTTGTACCTAAATTAGTCTATTTATTTAGTGCCATACCAATCAAACTATCAAAACATTACTTCGTAGATCTAGAAAAGTAATAACAAAGTTCATCTGGGAGAACAAAAGCTCATGGATATCAAGGGAGTTAGATGAAAAAAAATGTGAAAGAAGGTGGTTTAGCCATACCAGATCTCAAACTGTATTACAAAGTGGTAATTATCAAAAAAAAAATCTGGTTCTGGCTAAGAAATACAGTGGTGAATCAGGTACAGATTAGATTATACTAAATGACCATAGTAATCTAGTATATGATAAACCCAAAGATCCAAGCTTTTGGAAGAAAAACTCATTATTTGACAAAAACTGCTAGGAAAACACTATGGCAGAAACTAGGTATAGACCAACATCTCACACTGTATACTAAGATAAGGTCAAAATGAGTACATGATTTACATATAACGGGTGATACCATAAGCAGATTAAGAGAGCATGGAATAGTTTATCTGTCAGATTTATAGATAAGAGAAGTATTTAGTACCAAAGAAGATACAGAGAACATTACAAAATATAAAATAGATAATTTTGATTATATAAAATTAGAAAGATTTTGTACAAAAAGCCCCAACACAACAAAGATTATAAGGAATGCAGAAAACTTGGAAAAAAATTTTGCAACAAGTATCTCTGATAAAAGCCTCATTTCTCAAATATATAGAGAACTGAGTCAAATTTATAAAAATACAAGTCAAAGGATATGAACAGGCAGGGATATATTCTCACATCTCTTCTTTGGGGCCATGTTTGTTCTTTGTAATTTTGCAACATTCACTTTTGCTTGTTTGGGGGTTGTTCTTTCTATTTATCTTGTTCTTTAATTTATGCATATTATTTTCTTGGCTCTGCTTACTTTACTTTACATCAGTTGTATAAATCTTCTCTGTACTCATCATATTTATCATATCATATCATTTCGTATATCATATCATATCATATCATATCATATCATATCATATCACTTCCAGCATAATAATATTCCATTCCATTCGTGTGTACTACTTTGTTTAGCCATGTCCCATTTGATGAGCATCTACTTTGTTTCTAATTATTTGCTAACACAAAAAGTGCTATGGGGACTCTTTTCCTATCAATAATTTCCTTGGGTTATAAGCCTAGTAGTGGAATTTTGGGGTCTAAAAGCATGGATGGTTTAGTTACTTAATTTGCGCAATTCCAAATTGTTTTCCAAAGTGATTGTACTGATTCTCACCTCCACCAATGAGGCAATCATATGCCTATCTTTCTATAACCCCTCCAGTATTGATTATCCCTATCTTTTGTCATCTTTGCCAATTTGCAAGGTATGAGGTGAAACCTCAGGGTTGTTTTGATTTGCATTTCTCTTTTTATTAGTAATTTGGAGCATCCTTTTATATGACTGCTAATCCTTTGTAATTCTTTTGAGAACTGCTTGTTCATATATTTTGATTACTTATCTATTGGGGATGGCTTTTGGTGACTATATCATATCATATTCCATACCATATTATACTATATCATATCATAAAATGTCATATATTATATTACCTTATATTGTACCATATCATATTGTATTATATCATTATAGTCTATTGTATTAATACATTATTGATATATGTATGTACATATGTGGAAAGTTACTTTGGACCATCTGCAAATATTTTTAAAAATTGTAGTTTTTTTGTTATATAAAATCCTTCTTTGTAATGGAATTTACTAAAATGGGGTTCCCCTTATATTTCTCTTTGATAACCACTTGAACAAAGATATGGGTAAAGTTAGATTTAAAATAATATACTTTGTCCAGGTTGGCAGGAGAGTCTGATGAGGAGGTGTTGAAAGTGGAAATGGTACCAGCAGCTGAATTTCTACTCTTGTCTGGGAAGAACATATTACTGATAGCGCAGGAGCTCCGTATTCACCCAGATAATCAGTACCACAAGGAAGAGCTAATCATCACAGCTCAGAAGATCTTGGTGGGAACAGCAAAGGTGAGGCTGATGGAGGAAGGGTGCCCTTCCATCTGTTTAGACATGGAATTACAAAAATCAAGGACTTATTAGGTGCCTACTATGTGCTGGGTCCCATGCTAGGTGCTGAATAATGGCTCATTCCTACATCAAATTACAGTTTTCCATGAACATTCTTTTTTTTTTTATTTTTAGTTTGCAACACTTGGCTCCACACAATCTTGAGTTCCAGATTTTCTTCCCTCCCTCCCCAAGACGGCATGGAATCCCATATAACTTCCACGTATAACTTCTCATTGAATTAATTTACACACTAGTCAAGTTGTGGAGAAGAATTATGACCAATGGGATGAATCATGAGGAAGAAGAAACAGAACAAAAAAAAAAACCAACCCAAAAACAAAAGAGACAAAAAAAGGGCGGCGGGGGGGAAGGCGAGCATGAAGTGTGCCTCAATCTGCATTCATACTTCATAGTTCTTTCTCTGGATGTAGATAGCATTCTCCATCATGAGTCCTTTGGAGTTGTCTTTGCATCTTGTGTTGCTGAGAAGAGCAAAGTCTATCAGAGTTAGTCTTCACAGAATCCATATATCTGTTGTTGTGTATGATGTTCTCCTGGTTCTGCTCTGCTCACTCAGCATTATGTTGTGTAGGTTTTTCCAGGTTGTTATGAAGTCTGTATCATCCCCATTTCTTATCCATGAACATTCTTTAAAGAACCATAGGAAGCAGATAATATGTTATTATCTATATGTTACAGGTAAAGAAACTGAGTCTCAATGTCTCATCTGAAGTCACATGGCTAGAAAGCGGCAGAGCCAGTATTCAAAGTCAGGTCTTCTGACTACCAAGTTTAGAGCTTTTTCTATTATGTCACTTTGGCTTAGAGCTGACTTTGAGATCATTCAGTCTAATTTTACAAATAAGAAAGCCAATACTCAGAATGGTTACATGATCTGTCTCAGGTTAATGAAGGTATTCTAGGCAGAAGGTATTCTATTAATGAATATATTCTATTATTCTATTCTAGGCAGAAGGTATTCTATTAATGAATATATTCTAGAATATAATCAGAAATCATAAGAGTTGTCATATCCACAATGAATGGCAAGACAGAATTATGCCTCCAGAGGCCATATGAATCAATGCATTCTTGGTCCCTCCCCCTTACCTATGTATAGACTAATCTTAGTCTATAATTATGGGATATAGTTGCAAAGGGGTCCTGTGAGAAGGGAAAGGGGAAAGGAAATAGGCATTTATATAGAACCTTCTATATACCAGGCACTGGACTAAGTGCTTCTGCAAGGTAGGTTATTATCCCATTTTACAGTTGAAGAAACTGAGGAAAACAGAGATTAAATGACTTGCCCAGGTCATACAACTAGGACTAAGGAGGATTAGGAAAGGCTACTTATAGAAGGTGGGACTTCAGGTGAGATTTAAAGGAAGCCAGGGAAGGCAGCAGGCAGAGACAAGGAGGGAGAACATTCCAGGTATGGTGGACAGCCTGTGAAAATGCCTGGGGTCAGGAAATGGACACAGCAAGGAGGCCGCTGTCACTCGATATCAGAGTCTGTTGAGGGGAGTAAGCTGTTAGGAGACTGAACAGGTAGGAAGGGGCCAGGTTATGAAGGACTTTAAATGCCAAAACAGGTTTTTATATTTGATCCTGGAGGTAGTAGGGAACCACTGGAGTTTACTGAATGGGGATGATGGTGATATGGTCATATCTTTACTTTAGGAAGATCGGCTTCCTAGCTGAGTGGAGGATAAATTTGATGGGGGAGAGACTTGAGAGGTGAGGATTCTGACTAGAAGGTTATTACAAATTTCCGGGGATTAGAATACAAATAGAATATATTAAAATAGCAACAACTACCAGCTTATATGTACCAGAGTAGAGACAGCATTAGAAGAGAGAAGGGGATGTAGAAAAGAGATGTTCCAAAGATAAAATTTGACAGACTTTGGCAACAGATCAGATATGGGAGGTGAAAGTGAGTGAGGAGTTGGGAATAGCACCTAGATTACAACTCTGGATGACTGGGAGGAAGCAGGACCCTCAACAGTAAAATGGAAATTGGGAAGGGAAAGAGCTTAAGGGGAAAAGCAATGATTTCAATTTTAGGCATGATGAGTTTAAAATGTCTATGGGATATACAGTTCAAGATGTCCAATAGGCAGTTGGAGTTGTGAGACTGGAGGTCAAAAGAGAGGTTAGGGCTAGACAAGTAGATCTGAGAGTGATCTGCACAGAGATGACCACTGAAACCATGTGAGCTGATGAGATGACTAAGTGAAATAGTATAGAGGGAGAATAGGAAAGGGCCCCAGACAGGGTCCTAGAGGATATTCACAATTAGCAGACAGAGCTATAATAGTAGAGCTATTGTATTTAGGCTGAAGTATCAAAGTCTCTGATATACCACATGGAGCAACAGAAATAGCACTCAAAAAATAAGATAGGAAGAGAAACTAGAATAGATCAAACAGAAACAGAAGAGGTTCATGCTGAAGGCAGTGACACAATTTGGGACCTTCGAGAGATTAATTTTGATGGTATCTGAAAGAGGAGAGGATATTAAATACTTCAAAAAATCATGGACCTTATTATTACTGAAAAAAGATGATTAAAAATATCAGCTACCAACTTATACACCTGCTTTCACATATCTACAAAATTTTTATGAGAATAATCTACACATGTATCAAGGGAATCCTTGCTTTGAGGAGGGAACAAGCAGGCCTCCACAAATGATATGCTACAACAGACAACATCTTTACAGCCACACAATTAACTAAAAGGTGTAGGGAATAAAGTGCAGAAATAGCAAATGAGATTAATTTTGTTGAGTATGAAACATTTGTTCAGTGGAGTCAAAATTTCATATTAAAGGCTTTCCTCTAATAAAATGTCTCCCTTTTAGTTGTAAAAATCACGATAAAACTTTGATGATTTGCTGATTTAATGTCTATAAAGGCTCACCAGCCATGTGACATTGTGATGATTACATCAAGCACCAGAGTGTTGTAAAGTCTCCTCCATGATATTCTTTTTCACTTTAAAATGTTTGTCCTAAGTAGTCACAAAGGAAAAACCAAATGGATGAAGGATGCCCATTGTCCAGACTATGATATGAAAGTTCAGTGGAAAGCCCAGAGTTGTTCTATCAGGACATATAACTTGGGCAGGCACTGCAGCTGGACAACAAAGTTATTCCAGAATTAAAAAGGACATAGGGAGTAGGCTGGATTACATTAGGAAATTGCAGTGGTTTTAGTGACTCCAAACTTTTCCTGAAATGTATATTTCAACAATTAATTTTAACAGTTTATATTTTTATCATCTATAGGAAGGAGCATGAAACACTGGAGAGAATGATGGATTTGGAATAAAAGGAACTGAGTTTAGCTTCCATTTCTTCTCAGTACCTGTATGACCTTGAGTAAATCACTTCACTTCTCTGGGTCTCAGTTTCTTCATCTGTAAAGCAAGGAGGTTGGATTAGGTGATGTTAACCTTCTTAGCTCTAAATCTATGACCCTGTGATCCTAATATTCTCGAAGTGATGTCATATGGCTGTGGGTTATAGAATGCCAACAAGAGTATCTCGAAGAATTAAAATCATAGGTCCTCAGATGGCAATAAAGAGGTATTGCTGCCGCATATTAAGAATCAAGAATTGTGTAGTAGAAACAGCATAAAAGATATCATTATTAGATGATTAGAGAGATGGGTGACTGGAAAAGGATTTGGGCCAGTTATGTATTGAGAATGAGGGCTGACCAAACATAGCATTTGCTCCACTGGCATCCACAAAATGTTAAGAGATCTAGAAGTCCTCCAGCAAGTTGGGTGGATCCTCTTTAGAGGATTTTTTGGAAGAAATGGACAAGAATTGAAGGCATGGATAGATTGTGATCTGTCCCATTGCAGGGAGGACCTATATCTCTGAGATTACAGATCCATCCAAATAAATTTATACCTCAAAGTGCTATTGGAAGGATCAGATGAATTAACCTAAAAGCACTTTCCAAATCTTTAGGTATTTTATAATTGTTACCCATACTGAGAAGGTAAGGATTTGCATTGGTAGAGATAATTCACTCATCCAGAAATTCCTTAAATACTAATAAAATCACTATCCCTATTGTTGTTGTTAAAAATATTTAAACACCTCAAAGACCTTTCTCTCTCTCCTTCCTTTCTTTGCCCTGGTGATTTATTGAACAGATCCTCCTCATTGAGGATGATGCTGTAATGAGGAAGATCATCCAAGCAGCTTGCTGGTGTCTGAACTGCCTTGAGGCCCTAGAGGCCGCAGAAGATGTCTCTACCATACAAGCTTTCTTCCAGAATTTCTCTGAAGGTCTGCTTTTTCTGAACACCCTGACTGAACACCGCCTGCTGGAACTGAAGAGGTCAGTTCATCGTGACCGTCTGGCCCAGTGCTTGCAGTTCTTGAAGAAGTGTATCCCTCTGCTCTACACCATCACAAGTGGCCATTTCAGTCATCCCCAGAACCAGCAGGTGAGAGAGTCTAAGAGCTACATTTTTGATCTGACCAAGAAAACCCTAGAGGAACTGATTGCCCTGTTAAATGCAGAACGTAACCCACAGAAGGACCCACAGGAAAGAAGTGGGGTGTTCTCTCAGAACTTGGAGCAGCTCCTGCTGCTGCTAGCTGAGCCAACACTAGAAAATGTCCTTCAGGGGGACCTAGATTCCCTCTTAGGAGCAATGGTATTTCATAGCATGCTCCTAGCTGGATCTTCCAGATCTCACATGAAGCTGAAGCTAGTCCAATGCTGTCACTCTCTGTTGGAGCTTAGAAAGATGGCTGTCCAGTGCCTGAGCAGGATGGAGATTCTGTCTTTAGTGAACTGTTCACATCAGGATTTCAGGGAAAAATGGGCCATGCTGAGGTGTGAGGTGCAGACTCTTGACCAAACCATGCAGACTGGGCTCCTCTACCAGATCCTGGACACTTTCACAGATGTTCAAGGACCTCTGAAAAGACTGATTCAAGTTGCCTGGGGGACTACAGTGCTTGGCTCTTCCTGGGACAGTGAAGGGTTTGCCAAAAGCCTCCAGCCTTTCATTGACGCTTTTTCCATGCATTCTGAAAAAATGTTTAAAGTGGCTCATTTGGTCTTGGTCCGTTGTACTCAGCATCAAATTGGTAAAGAAATAGAGGAGACCATGTCTAGCCTGCAAAAACTTGTGGTCAGAGTGCTTCCCCTTTGCACCAAGAGTCAAGAAGGGCTAGATCTGGCCTGGCTTTCTGATACCTTCCAGGATGTGTATCAGGCATGGGTCTGGGCAGCAGAAGGCTTGTTGGCATGTTTTGACAATGTTTTCAATATCCCTGAATTCTTGGCTGTGTCCATTGAGGAAATGGCAGAACATATGGGTTTCTCTGAATTGGCTTTGAATAGCGGAAATTCCAAGGAATTTTCCTGGCATGTAGCTTATCTTCAGGGTCGAGCTAAGCACATAGTGCAAGTGATGAACAGATACATGGACCAAAACCGAGATCCCATTTTTCGGAATGGTTTGCGAGTTTTAATTCATCAACTGGAGAACTCTATTCCAGTAATGTCAACAGCTGCTGAACACTGTTTAGAAAACAGAGATGATACTCAAGCCAAGGATATGTTTTTCAACAAGGCCAAACTTCTTATTGACTCTACTCATAGTGTCCAAGATGGTCTGGATGGGAGCAACCATCCAGATATCCTAAGCCCACTCCGAGACCAAATCCACAAATTCATCACTCCCAAAGAACAACTATGCCTTACTCCTCACAGCCTCCTAGAGTTCAGCAGCCTAGAACTCATGGGCAAGCTCATTGGAGGGTCTAGGGTAGTAGAAGAATTCTCAAACACCTCATATGATCCTGAGGAATGTCATTCTAGGGACATCCCCACACTCAACCTCATGGTTCCTAAGATCGTTCCACAGGGTATAACACTACCTGTCATTAACAAACTTGTCCTGGCTGTAAAGAATCATGACCTCCCAGAAATCAGTTCTGCTTGCACAGAATTGCTGGACCTTGCCAATTGTACTGAAGCTGCTCAAGAGGCCTTGGTGGGGGGAAAGTCATCAGAGTCAGAGGGGATAGTACAGACACAAGACATCATCTCCTTAACGCCTTATACAATTGGCTTAGCTAAAGAAATTGCAAATGAGCCAGCCTCCAATACAGGAAGACTGCTTGCAGCAGCTCTCCAGCTGTCTGAAAAGATTGCTGAAACCCACCAAAATTTAGCAGCTATAGCAGGTGACTGGTTCCACCTTTCTCAGCAGTTGTTTTGTGGCATCCAGATTGCTGACCTTCCAAGGAATGTGCAGGTTTTCAGTGAAGTCAGGCAGAACATAATGGATGTGGCTCAGCTAGCAGACAAAGCTGGACAGATGCATTTGAATAAAGAGCCCACTCTGTCGATCCAGAATCCAGAGCAATTGCTACAGATTCAAGCTAAACTTCAGAAAGTGGAGACTCTTGCCCGGTACTTACTAGACAAGGTGTTAGACTCAAATGGTCTGCAGTGTCCTAAGACCAGGGAAACAAGCATCAAGGAAAGTTGCCTCCTATGGTCTGTGGCTGTCCAAGCCTTGCTAAGGGGCATCGATGGCGTCATTGGGAGAGATATCCTGTTCCTAACTGAGCTGAGGCAAGTGATGAAGGACAAGCTGGGTTTGCAGGGTGGGTTGGCCCCACTGGCTAGCACTTCTCTGAGGTTACAGGAAGCTGCGAGACTGTCTGCTTTGTTGTGTGGTGATGAGGGAGTGAAGGGGGAGGTGGTCTCGCTGCTTGGGGAGGTCCATGTGCTGACAGAAGCTCTGCTAGAGGTGGCCCAGATCCTTGCCCTTTCTCCTCCTTTGGTACCCAATTTGTCCATTCGTTTCGAACTACTCCAACGGGAGCTTGCCCTTCAAGCCAAGGTCCTGGCAGCCTATCTCAGCAGCATCAACAAAGACTATGAAAGGACCATACAGGATACCATTCAGCTAGTGCTTTCTGCTTCCAGTGCTTCCAAAGATGACAAGACAAAGTTCAAAGTTGCTCTGGGAAAGAATATGACCCAGATCACGTCTGGCATCCAGACAGTTCAGAAAGTTGTGGAGGAAGGCTTAGAGTCTGGTCCTGGCCAGGAAAGACTCCTCAGAGTAATGGAGCACCTCATCCTCCTTACTGCTGAGGTTGAACAGAAAGCTCACATGCTCCTGGAACACCCTCAGGACAAGGTAGCTGGGATGCTAGAAAGTCTTCGGTGGGAGTGGGCAGCTGAGGCTCATTATGTGGCAGCCCAGCTCCAGATGTGGAGAGGCAGCCATGCCTCACCCCTGCCACTCCTAGCCTGGGACTTGCAGACCAGTGGTGTGTCAGTTGGGATTCCAAGTGAGGATCCTGACCTGACCCTGCCCAGTCAGGGAGAGGATCTCACAGCAGCAGAAGTGGACAATACAGTATGTCAGGTCACACCTTCAAGAGTAATCTCGGATGCAGCTAGTTCAGAGGAGTCATGCCCTGACTTGAAAGATGCTGCTGCTATGGCAGTTTCCAGGAAGAAACTGGGCAAGGTATGCCCCATTCCCCATATATCATATTTCTCAGTTGCATGCAAAAATGATTTTGACTTTGAGTTCCAAATTCTCTCCCCTCTTCCTTTCCCACCCACCCTCCCTAAGAAGGCAAGCAATTCAACATAGGCCACACATGTATCATTATGTAAAACACTTTCACAATATTCATGTTGTGAAAGAGTAACTATATCTCCCTCCGTCCTATCTTGTCCCCCTTTATTCAGTTTTCTCCCTTGACCCTGTCCCTTTTCAAAAGTGTTTGTTTTTGATTACCTCCTCCCGCATCTGCCCTCCCTTCTATCATCCCCCCTTTTTTATCCCCTTCCCCTTACTTTCCTGTGGGGTAAGATACCCAATTGAGTGTGTATGTTATTCCCTCCTCAGGTCAAATCCAATGAGAGCAAGATTCACTCATTCCCCCTTACCTGCCCCCTCTTCCCTTACAACAGAACTGCTTTTTCTTTCCACTTTTATGTGAGATGATTTACTCCATTCTATCTTTCCCTTTCTCCCTCTCTCAATATATTCCTCTCTCATCCCTTAATTTGATTTGATTTTTTTAGATATCATCCCTTCATATTCAACTCATCCTGTGCCCTCTGTCTGTATATGTGTATATTCCCTTCAACTACCCTAATACTGAGAAAGGTCTCATGAATTACACACATCATCCTTCCATGTAGGTATGTAAACAAAACAGTTCAACTTTAGTAAATCCATTATGATTTCTCTTTCTTGTTTACCTTTTCATGCTTCTCTTGATTCTTGTGTTTGAAAGTCAAATTTTCTATTCAGCTCCGGTCTTTTCACTGAGAAAGCTTGAAAGTCCTATATTTTATTGAAAGTTTATATTTTGCCTTAGAGCATTATACTCAGTTTTGCTGGGTAGGTGATTCTTGGTTTTAATCCTAGTTCCATTGACCTCTGGAATATCATATTCCAAGCCCTTTGATCCCTTAATGTAGAAGCTGCTAGATCTTATGTTATCCTGATTGTGTTTCCACAATATTCAAATTGTTTCTTTCTGGCTGCTTGCAGTATTTTCTCCTTGACCTGGGAACTCTGGAATTTGGCTACAATATTCTGAGGAGTTTTCTTTTTGGGATCTTTTTCAAGAAGCAATCGGTAGATTCTTTCAATTTCTATTTTACCCTCTGGCTCTAGAATATCAGGGCAGTTTTCCATGATAATTTCTTGAAAGATGATGTCTAGGCTCTTTTTTTTTGATCATGGCTTTCAGGTAGTCCAATAATTTTTAAATTATCTTTCCTGGATCCATTCTCCATGTCAGTGGTTTTTCCAATGAGATATTTCACATTGTCTTCCATTTTTTCATTCCTTTGGTTCTGTTTTATAATATCTTGATTTCTCATCAGGTCACTAGCTTCCACTTGCTCCAATCTAATTTTTAAGGTGGTATTTTTTTCAGTGGTCTTTTGGACCTCCTTTTCCATTTGGCTAATTCTGCCTTTTAAGGCATTCTTCTCCTCATTGGCTTTTTGGAGCTCTTTTGCCATTTGGGTTAGTCTATTTTTTAAGGTGTTATTTTCTTCAGTATTTTTTGAGGTCTCCTTTAGCAAGTCATTGACTTGTTTTTCATATTTTTCTTGCATCACTCTCATTTCTCTTCCCAATTTTTCCTCTACTTCTCTAACTTGCTTTTCCAAATCCTTTTTGAGCTCTTCCATGGCCTGAGTCCAATTTATATTTTTCTTGGAGGCTTTTGATGTAGGCTCTTTGACTTTGTTGACTTCTTCTGGCTGTATGTTTTGATCTTCTTTGTCACCAAAAAAAAGATTTTAGAGTCTGAGTCTTAGTCTGAGTCTGCATCCTTTTTCACTGCCTGGCCATGTTTCCAGACAACTACTTGACCTTTGAGCTTTTTGTCAGGGTATGACTGCTTTTGGAGTAGAGAGTGCTTTGTCCCAAGCTTTAGGGGCTGCACTGCTGTTTTCAAAGCTACTTCTACTCCACTGTCACCGCAAGCTCTATCACAGCAGCACTCCTCCTCCCTCAAGAACCACCAACCAGGATTGCAGGCCAGATCCAAGCAGGCAAAGAAAGCCCTGCACTCCCACTCTGGTCTGTCACTTGATTCTTCCCACTGTGTGAGCCAGGGACTCTGGAAGAAGCAGATGCTGGAGCTCCACCACCGCACCACCTCCGCCACCCCAACGGCTGGTGGCCGGACTGCTCTGATCTAGCAGTTTACCCACTAACCTGCTTTGTGGTTTTTGTCGTTTGTGGGTTGAGAAGTCTGGTAACTGCCACAGCTCAATGATTCATGGCTCTAAGGCCTGCTCCAGTTGACTCTCAGTCTTGCCTGTCCTGGCGCGGCCCACGCTGGGCTGTGGTCTGCTCCCAGCACCGTGCGATAGACCCTTCCCAGTGATCATCCAGGCTGTCCTGGGCTGGAGACCTGCTTCTCTCTGCTATTTCGTGGGTTCTGAAGCTCTAGAATTTGTTGAGAGCCATTTTTTACAGGTGTTTTGAGGGATTTGGGGGAAAGCTTAAGCAAGTCCCTGCTTTCCAGCTGCCATCTTGGCTCTGCCCCCCCCCCCAAGGCCCTTTTTCCATGAATAACCCTCATTGGTGGAGTCCATGATGTATCTGCCTTAAATTTTATAATGTTCTAGCACTTGAAATAACATGCTGGGATCTTGTTATGAGTTCTCCAGAAGAAGGATTTTTATAAATCAATGTTGATCATTATACCTCGACCTGTTCCTTTTTCTTTCACTAAAATTGAGTCCTATCTCTTTTGAGGCTGGGTCTGTGCTTTTTCTAAACTTTGTATCTTCCTCAGTGCCTAGTATAGTAGTCTACATACATTAGGTCATGATAAATGGTGATTGCTGTTGTTAATAGAAAAAGAATAAAACAAGCTTTTTAGTGGTATATCTCTACACACACTCTTCCTTCTCTCTATCATTCTCTAAATTCTTCTTATTTACAATGAGGTAAATCTCTAAAGTGTACATTTTTAGTCTTCTTCCTCCTCTTCCTCTTCCTTGTTTTACTAGTAAGGAACTAAGTTACAAATTCTGGCTTTGAACCTTTTGGGTCCTTTTAAAATGAATACTGGGATGATTTGGGCACAGTCTTTCCTGGAGGCAGAGCTGTTAACATTCAGAAAAATCCTCCCTTCAACTTATTGTCCAAGCTCAATTAATCACTTATTGAGCACTTACTGAATACACATGGCTAGGTGCTAAGGGAGGGAGAGAGGGAAGAGAGGTAAAATAAATCTCAAATCTAGTCCCAATCCTTGGTAACGACACAAATATATATAGAACAATTACAGAATTCAACTTTATAAAATACTTTCTCTGTATAATACTATCAGGCATTTTCAGGCAAAGTATTCCTCTGAATATTTGATATCAGACCATATACTTCTTTGTATATGCTGAGGGTATTTGGAATGAGATAAAGAGCATAGTGCATTGGGGTAGTCAGAGAAGGTTTCCTGGGGAGATAAGACTTTAAACAGAATCTCAAATAGGAAAGAGGAAGAGAGGAATGGGAAGGGCAGTCAGGTATGGGAATAGAGTGCAGAAATCACTGTCCAGGGTGCTGTTCCAAGTGACTAGTACCACAGGGTAAAATTCCTTTGTTGGGCACTTTCTTCTTGATGTAGAAATAATTATTCTACAATTAACCAAGAAAACAGTCTGCAATTATATCTTTGCTGTGAAGTCTTTTATCTTGTCCCAGCTAATGTTCAGGCTGCTAATCATTGGCAGCCATCTGGATCGCCCATTAAATAGCTCGGATTTCTGTTTCTTTAAGACTAATAAGCCTTTGTCCTTATGACATCCCTGTGGCATAGGCAATGCAAGTAATATTATCCCCACTTTCAGATGAGGTCTGAGGGAATCTGACCAATGTCAAAAACAGAAAACAGAAAACAGACTAAGAAATCATTTGGGTTTATAAGGAATAATAGTTTTCTAGGGGTTATATCTGTGCCACAAGTGGAAGAGGAGAAAATTGGGGAGAGGGGAGAGGATAGAGGAGAGGGAGAGGAGAGAGACAGAGAGACAGAGACACAGAGACACAGAGATACAGAGAGATAGAGACAGACAGAGAGACAGAGGCAGAGAGAGAGAGAGAGAGAGAGAGAGAGAGAGAGTGTTTTTATGTATCTATGTTGGGGGTGGTCTTTGGGGAAACCAAGCATTTATAAAGAGTACTATGGCAGGCATTGTGCTAACAAAATACCACCATCATCAACAACAAAACAGTTCTTGCTTTTAAGGAGCTTACAATCTGATTGGGGATTCTTGTAAACAACTATATACAAACAAGATATATACAAGATAAAGCAGAGATAATTTCCTAGGGAAGGCACTAAGATGAAGGAACAATGGGAAAGATTTCTGGGAGGAGGTGGGGCTTTAGTTTGGACCTGAACAAAGCCAGCAGTTGGAGCTGAAGAAGGAGAGTTCCAGGCATGGGGACAGTCAGTAAAAATGTCTAGAGTAGAGAAATGGAATGTTATGTGGGAGGAATAGCAAAGCAGCTAATGTGCCTGGATCTTAGAGTATACAGAGTGGAATGAAGCATAAGAAGACTGGCTAGGTAGGAAGGGCCTAGGTTATGAAGGTATTTAAAAGCCAAACAGAACCAGACTAACTTTAATTATTGGACAATTACTTTAAAAATAATATTAGCATTTTAAATATGATCCTACATTTTTATAGTGCTTGGCAAGTATTTTTTGCAAATTTTCTTATTTGCAAAACTCTCTTATTTGATCCTTTCAACAATTCTGAAAGGAAGAGCTCATAGGCATTACAGATGAGGAAACTAAGGCTCCAAGGAAGTGAGTGATCTGTCCTAGTTTGCAGAGTTAGAGGCAGCTGGTCGCTAAATGGATAGAACACTGGGTCTGGAGTCAAGAACACAAATTCGATTCCAACTTTAGACATTTGCTAGCTGTGTGACCCTGGGCAAGTCACTTAACTTACATTTGCCTCAGTTTCTTCAGCTATAAAATGGAAATAATAATAGCACCTGCCTCAAAGCATTTTTGTTAGGATCAAATGAGGAGAAAGGAAATGCAAAAGAAGGAAACTATCTTCTTTACAGAGGTAAAAAGCCTAGATATTGGAAAAAACACCCCAAATAGTAGGTATTTTATTAACTCCTCCAAAATTCAGTATAAAGCATGTTGCAATGGGATTTAGAGGACCTGAGTTCATCTGCTATTGACTACTTTTGTGTTCTCAGGCAAGGTCATGACCTCCTAGTGTTATACCGAGAGCGAGTGAGACATGCCACAGAGCATAAGTTTTAAATGGAGAATTTATTAGCCGGCGACCATTCGGGGTTCCATCCAAATCAAAATGGCCCTGGGTCAGGGTAAAGAAGCAGTGTATATAGAAAATACAGGGTATAGAGGTTAATTATCTCTTGGAACTTACAGGCCAGGTCACAGGGTGGGGGGTGTCACAGGGACAGATCAAGGATTCTGACAGTTTATCGTTAAGTGGGATAATCTTATTGACATTCCTTGGTGGAGTCATGGAGCCCCAGGGACATTTGCTAAATGCCAAAAGGTCTGAGTCCATTCTTTATTATGCAGACTGGGGTTTCTCAGGGGTCTCTTTAGCAATAACTGATTTTTCCAGTACCACACTAGGGCCTTCATTTTCTCAGCTGAAAAGTGTGTTTGTGTATGGGGTGGTGGTGATGGATCACATTACTTCTGAGGTACCTTCTAGTTCTATATGGACCTATGATCCTTTCATTCCTTTTTTTGACAGCTAGCTAGCAAGTCCCATGGTGCCTCTCCTTGTTGTCCAACTGTGTCAACCCCTGACCTAGACCATCCATTCCTGAAGGATGATGCCATGGATAAGTGGAGGTACAGCAGCAACAGAATTGAACAGCTCACCAGAGAAATGGCCGCAGAAGTGTTTCACATGGCACAGAGTCTGAAGAGGAAAGGACCCATAATGGTACCTTCTAGCAAAAAGCTGCCTTCTGGTTCGAAAGACCACCTAAATATTCCTAGAAACTGAATCATAGAAGCAAAAATGGGTTAGCATTCAGGGAATCTCCCTTCCTGATGTGTTCATTCCCCAACTCTAGAGACAGCACTGGAGTGGATCTGCTAGGAAACTTGTTAAAAGACACAAAGTTATCCCCCACTTCCAGATGAACTGTTCCCTCTCTGTACTCAAGAACAATTCACTTCCTTGTCTCCCTTTTCCCATTCTGGGCTCATCTCCTACAACTTCTTCTTCTTCTGTTGGAGGGATTTCCCCCCTCAGAGGCAGCATCTCACTCAAATCAAGACGCAGTGACAATGACCCTTCTGCATTGTCACTCTAGGTGGTGTCCAGAATCAGAGTTTGTGACAACAGAGACTTTACTGTGCCTTCGACAGCTGACAACCAGTGTTAGTTGCATTGAAAAAGAAGGTTGTCTGGGAACTCTGATTCAAGGAAATTTAAAAAAAAAAGAAGGGTTCCCTCTTTGCAACACTTTCCCCTTTTGTGCCATCACGGTGCCTGAAATTTAACTTTAATTCTTCTTTTGGCATAAAGCATTGAAATGTTTTAATATGACATAATAGATTTCATTTTTTTCAAGTAAGTATTCATGCCCTTCAGTGATACAAGATGCAACCCTTCCATGCCTTAGCAGATGATTTAATGAGTGGCTGGGATTAAAGGAATTCATCGTTTGGTGGTCCATCTTCTGGTGATGGATGAGTCTCTTCATGCTTTGTTAGACTGGCCCTTGAATGAGGTCATTGAATGACAGACAATGAGTCTTTGGCTAGTCCGATAATTTAAGTACTTCATAGCTTAGAAGGACCTTCCAAAGCTTGTACTCCACTGGCACAGTAAATGTAAAAATGAAAATGTTATGTGTTAACAACACTAGATAAGACCAGCTTAGATTAGTTTTCATATTAATTCATTACCAGGTAAGGTGGAAGCAGCAAAAAATTGTGAAGATTGCTTGACTTGGAGTCAGAAAGATCTGGGTTCAAATCCCACCTCAGACACTAGCTGTATGATTCTGGACAAGTAAGTCATTTCGCTCTCTGTGATTCAGTTTTATCATCTGTAAAATGAGGGGATTGGACTCTATATTTATGATCCCATTGTACTATAAGGACCCAGGCCAGATAAGTTTTAGTGGAGAACAAAGAAAGAAAGGTCTTGAACACAGGATGTACTTCTGAATTTCCTTCTAATTCTATTTCTATGTCCCTATGATCCTTTCATTCCTTATTTTGACAGCTAAGTGAGTGCCAAGGTGCCTCTCCTCACTGTCCTGCCGAGCCAACCCCTGACCTATTAAATAGGTCCTACATATGTCCTTCTAAAAGGCGCCACACCCAGGGGCTCTGGGAGGAGGAGGCAGGCAATTCCCTTCATCTTTGAGTGTCTCAGTTGTCTCAACTGTTGTTTCAACAATCCAGCTAGCAGCTTCTGTGGGGGTGTAAGATCTACCCACAGCCAGCACCCGGAAGGCTGCCAACAGCACAGGTTCTTTTGATCTGCCTTAATAAGGAAAGCAAGGTGAAGGGGTTGACAAGTTTACTTTAATTTAGCATACAGACAGCATTCACTTAGTTCAGGGGAAGGGACCAGCACCCTGAACTTCAGGACAAAATACAAACAAATTACAAACATCAACAGACAGACCCTATACAGATTCATAGTTACCAACATCTAGGTTCAGCCCAGGAGCTCAGAACAAGCGCTGGCCCAGAGTCACTCGCCACCACTGCTGTAAGGAGGAGTTCCCAAGAACAGACAGCCAACCCCTGGTTTTTATATCTTTTTCAACATCAGGGGTGAGTCACACATGCAACTCACCCACGTGACCTAGAATCGTCACAAAGAGGCGGACTTAAACCCACGTGGTCTAAAAGCCTCTGCTCTCCCAGACATGTAAGCTAGGCCCTCCCTGGACTTAGTCCCACCTTGGGCCCCACCTTAGTTGCCAATCCACACCCACTAAGGTTTTATACCTAATAGGACTTTGGGCCTGGGGCTTAGCACCTAGTAAGACTCAATCAAAGACACTGAATTAATCAAAGGAAACAAAGGCCAAACTCTTCAAGGGCACTTGTTGAACTAAGTGCTAAGGAGCCCATTTTGATTACCAACACACTTGTAAAGTGAGAGGAGGGGGTGGATTCCATGCAGGATTCTATAACTGTGAGAGCACTGAAGCACTCAAGTCTCCCTTTCCCCACGTCTTAGTCTTCCTAGTGCCAAAGCGCTGACAGCATTATCTTGTTTGACTTACTCAACATCCTCTAGCTTTCCACAGTCTTCTTTTCTTCTTTAAGCAGAAAATCAGTGATTCAGAAGTCGCTTTGAATTCATATCTATTACCAGAGAACAAGCAGAATTAGAGCTTCCCTAGAAAGCAGTGTTGTTAAAAAGGGGAAGACAGCAAATGTTTGGGAACCAATAGACAAATGAGGAAGGCTCTTTGGAGCAGATGCTCAAATGAGGGGGAAGTTAACACCTTCTTTGGTGAGTCCATACGCTGACAGTACTGCCTTGAATATCTGACATTAGTGATTGCCTTGTCACACCAAAGAAGGGGAATTTAGTTGGAGCCAGGTTGGGGGGGAGGTAGGGTTTCTCTCTGGAGTTCTAATTCTGTATTCAAGGGAATCCTTAGTGGGGAACCTCTCTCTACTAATGCAGATTAGCCATTGTTCTGCAATTTATCTTCTCAGAGAGTTGCTAGGGGCACAGAGAGGTTAAATAATTTGCCCAGGGTCACACAACCAGTGCATATCAATGGTGTAACTTGAACTCAAGTATTCTCAACCATGAGGATGACTCTTTATCCACTATGCCATGCTTTCTCTCAGTGGATTATAATGTGACAAATAGTGGGGTACAGGCTGGCCTGTTAATCATTTGATGTCACCAAATCTTATAACTTCACTGAAATTTTTTTTCAAAAGCTTTACATAGCTTCTTCATCTTGTGAAAACATTCACCAACAATATCAAAATGCCATTTGGACAAGCTAAGTATATAATTCTTATTACGTACCAAGGATGTATAAAGACTGAAGGCTTTGAATTAGAATCTGAAGGTCAAATTAAACCAATAGACAAAGGTGATACAAATACATTGGTATTCTCCATATAAGACACATTGAATATAAGGCTATGAAGGGAAAAACTTTAAGCTGTGTGATTTACAAGACTGATGGGCATCCTGTGTTTAAAGTTTAATAGGAAGAACACATTTAGAGCAATTAACATCTATACAACATCCGTCAACACATACTCTTGGCATGGTAAAATGGATTATAGATCTATAAGGAACAATACTAATGAAATGCTGTGTTCAGCACCCAAGGCGGCTATAGAAAGATTCATGCTTCCTGGCCAGAAAGAAGGAAACACAATACAATATGTCATCACAGGTTATCAAATTTAATGACTTTATCATACTTAGAAAGACGTGAATAGATGGCTAGAAATATACATTAGAAGCTCATGATTATAGACTGACTGATGATAAATCCCTGTATCACAAGTACAAACCCCCAAATATCCTTGAGAATTCCACAAACTACTGGGGCAGGAGTATCATTATAGACTGAACTGTTATACACAAACACCCAAACATAACACTGATCTGCAAAAATTTAAGATCAATGTTTTCAATAGATGTCACCATGCTGAATATCCAGTAAAACTAAATGGAATGAAAAGTTTTCAAAATATAGAGACCTGGAAATAGAAACCATGCTGGAAAAGAACAAAGTGCACAACAACCTTGACATTTTGTCTGCTACTGCAGTTGTCTTGGAGATGCTTTCAGTGAATCTATAGAAGATGAGTTTAGACCCCTAAAATCTTATTCAGTCATGAAAAGTGGTCATGTTATCCACCTATTGAATAATTCACTGAACCTTAAATATATTTTTAAGAAGCAGGGTAATGTCTTGTTCTTGAAACATTTTTATCTAAATCCTAACAAAAAAGTGAGAAGTGATGAAGATGATTGTAATTTTACCCCCACCCCCAATCCAGCTTATCATCGATTATTGGAGAGAGGATGGTAGTGGTGGAAATAAAGGTACACGAGAATGCCAGACAATACTATGTGAAGCAAGTGCTTTGTGTACCCTGATAAGATTACAGGAGGGCTGTTAGGAAACCTGAAACACTGTCCAGTTGGGTTTTGACAATAATATTTTGTTAATACCATTGAGTCAATGTGATACGACCACTTCTAAGAATCAAAGAAACATATGGAGTATTTTAGGGTTGCAGGTTGGTCTTAATTGAAACCACTGTGATGGTCAGTTTGTACACACACACACACACACACACACACACACACGCGTGCGCGCGCACACATGCATGCATGTTTGGTAGTGCAATAAGTGACTCCTTCAAGTTCTAATATCACAGGTAGGCAAGACCAGAACAAGTCAGAAATGCTAATACCACAGTTGCTGGAAATGCTTCATTTCAGATGCACTGACTACTAAAGAAAGCAAATCATTAGCACACATGAAATGGACTGAAGGCTTTATAAAGTATTCATATACTTTCATTATTCATATACTTTCATATCATAGCAAAACTGGAAGAGTCTTACCATCGACAGGCAAGGACCACACCCTGTTTTTTGTCACTGGTAACATAAGGGGCATATTGGATAGAGCTCTGAACCCAGAATCGGGAAGGTCAGAGTTCAAATGTAGCCTCAGAGACTTACTAGCTATGTGACCCTGGTCAATTCACTCAACCTCTGGCATCCTCAGCTTCCTTATCTGTAAAATGGAGATAACAACAGCAATCACCTCCCAGGATTGTTTTGAAGATCAAATGAGATATTTGTAAAATGCTTTCCACATCTTAAAGTGTTATGTAAATGCTGGCTTATTATTACTATGTTAATGACTCAAAATTACAAAACAATATATTTCTAATCAGAAGAGGGCAATAATAAGAAATAATTTCATCCTTAAGCCTAGATTTAATGTAATCAATTAATATTTGAAGAGGGAAAAGTTGAAAAACCTGAGGTCATTGAAAGTCTTCACTTGACACAAAAATCTAGAAATTATGCCTCGTAACAAAATGGATGAGAAAAAAGCACTAATGTTTGAAATTATTTTGAAGAGGAGATAGGTATATGTAGATGGGAATTTCAACCCCCAACCCTCTTTATTTAGCTTGACAGCATGAATCCAACCAAGATAACTAATTATTTCAAAGCAGCATAATTTTTGAAAGCTCCTATTTGCTATAACTATAATGAATGTACATAATTTCTCAGAGTATTTGACAGAAAGTATAAAAATACTTTAGGACATAGCAGTATATGTAGCTGTTGCCATGGTCAGAACCATAGGAGGAAAGGTAGAGTTATTAAAGAATACCCCTAAAGATAGGCATAAAATACTATCATGATAGAAGTCATTTGAGAGAGCTATTGAAAATCTATGGTAAATCATTAGAATTTAAATCAATATCTATGCAACAGAAAACTTGAATATTGTATCATCTAATTAAAGGCAATGAAAAAAAAAACCATAGAATGGCATCTGGAAAATAAAAGTATACCAGAAATTTTAGACTCCCTTAATTAGCAATTGAAAGCAAAAATAAAAAGGTTAAGGTGATACAAGGAGTCAAAGCAGCTCAAAGAACAAAATAAACAACTCGATGGAAATTAAAAAACCTTTACTCCACAGGCCTTGAATGAAAGAAAGAGGGAAAAGGAAATAAAGAAGATGTGGAAAATTTCTGGCTGTCTATGTTGTAAAATATAAGTGATATCAAATGAGAAATAGAAAGGATATGTATAGCTTATATAATTAAGGACAGGACAGTTATATCAAGGGAAATGATGGAGACCTGAACATTTTTTTTATTATAAAATTAGAAAGTAAGGAGAAGATCTGTTATTGCTTCACAAAACACTTTCTCAACTGCCTCTTGGATATAAGCCCGGCTATACTTTTTTTAATAGAAGGTATCATGTAGCTATACCAAGAGATGAAAACACCAGTGACCCCATGAAATATAGGCCATGTATTTATGTACTTAATACAAAGCATTCATGGTTTGTATGGCTTTTTTTTTAAAAATCTATGCACACATAAGAAAGGAATATATTGACTGAAAAGAAAAAAAGGGTGTGGAAAAAAGGATGTGGAAAAGAGTCCCCAGGGTGTCAAAAGCAATTTATCCAGTTAGTAATTTCAATCTGCTTTTATTAAAAGTGCAATAATCTTTGTACTGCCTTTATTATCACAAATACTTTGACTCACTTTAACACTCATGGCCTAGTCTGCAAAGATATAAAAACACAAGTATAGAGAGAACATTGAGGTATTCAATGTTCACATGAAAAACTGTTCTCTCAAAAATGAAATCAGTATGATAATATATAATATAATCTATTACATGTAATATATAATAAATATGACAATACAATTGATTTAAAACATGGCATCTTTCAAGGAGACAGTTAAAGCCCATCATGATTCTGGCCAACCTTAAATCCATTATCACCTCTCCTAAATCAAATCAAATATGGCTTCCAAATTAAAAAGGGAGTTGAACCAAAATATCTTACTAATTACTTACTTAACTATCAATTACTTAAAATATGGATGATATCAGGCTATATGACTCCACGGAAAAATGCATTAATGGCTTTTTCATCCACTGGAAACTTTCTTCAATAGTATCAAAATGTCATTTGGACCCAATAAGTATGAAACTTAACACACAACAAGGAAAAATAGAGACTGAAGGTTTTCAGCTTGAATCTAGAGGTCAAATTAAAGCAATGCATACAGGTGATACTTATAAATATCTTGATTTCCCCCCACCTCCCCTGCCTCACCAAACTCACATTGAGTAGAAAGCTATCAAAGGAAAAGCTGTGGCTGAATATTTTAAGATACTTACTGGCACTCTGAAATTAAAACTTAATGGGAAGAATACATTTAAAGCATTTAAGAGCTACACAATACCATTCTTAGTGTAAATACAATACAATTCTTAACGCACATGTGTGGCACCACAAGAATGGACCATAAAAATTTGGAAAAGATTCTAATAAAAACTCATATGATATTAATGAAATACACCCTAAAGCATCTATAGGAAAATGAACACTTACCAAAAAGGAGGAAGAGTATGAATAGATATTCTTAGAGCATAAGTTAAACAGGTAAAAAATCAACAAATACTTTTAGGAATAAGACAACACTTTTCTAACCAATAGAAAGGGATGAGTAGCAGGTACATAGAATTAAAGTTTGTTGATCATAACCAAAAGTGATTTACATCTGAATGAAGATTATGGAATGGCTAAGATTCAAGAGTAGAATCAAAAGGCCCTCAATAGGTCACATCTGAATGAATTCAGCAATGTGTTGTCAAAGCAGTATTGAACAAATGGCTGAGTATATAGATGTATTTATAGAAATGGAGAGGTTCATGATGGCAGTTCAGGACTGGATTATTGCCACCAGGAATTACAGAAGGGGTATCTCTAAGGCATATAGATATAATGATCAATGCAGATTGTGCGAGGAAACAGTAGAAACTGAATAACATACCTGCAAAAATTTAGCACCTGCTGTATACGTAACAAGACATAAGCTGGTGATTAGAATTACAAATAAGATAGCTCCTATCTTTCATGGACTAATAAATAAAATCCCCACCCTACAGATACAGACCTCAAAATATCCTTGAGAATTCAACCAATAAACTGTATTAGCACCAGAGCATTATCAGACTGTTGCTCACAATCACTGAAAGGTAATCTTGATCCATAAAAAAGTCAAGAACAATGTTTTAAAAAGATGTTTCCCTACTAAATGCTCAAAATCTCTTAAGATGTGTAGGACAAAAAAAAAGCTTTGAAGATATAGAGATTTAAAATTGATGCAAAAAATTTAAGTAAAATACTAGCAAAGCGATTACAGCAATATATCACAAGGATCATATGCTAGTCATGAAAAGGTGGGATTTATACCAGGAAGTCAGGGCTGGTTCAATCTTAGGAAAACTATCGGCATAATTGACCATATCAATAATAAACCAACAGAAATCATATGATTATCTCAATAGATGCAGAAAAAAATTTGACAAAATACAACATCCATTCCTATTAAAAACACTAGAAAGCATAGGAATAAATGGTTTTTAAAACACTAGAGAGCATAGGAATAAATGGAGCTTACCTTAAAATGCTAAGTAATATTTATCTAAAACCATCAGCAAGTATTCATTATCTGTAATGGGGATAAGCTAGAAGCCTTCCCAGTACAATCGGGGATGAAGCAAAGATGCCCATTATCACCTCTATTATTCAATATTGCACTGGAAATATTAGCTATAACAATAAAAGAAGAAAAATAAATTAAAGGACTTAGAACAGGCAATGAGGAAACAAAACTATCACTCTTTGCAGTTGATATGATGTTATACTTAAAGAATCCTAGAGAATCAACTAAAAAACTACTTGAAATTATTAACAACTTTAGCAAAGTTGCAGGATACAAAATAAACCCATATAAATCATCGGCATTTCTATATATTACCAACAAAGTCCAGCAGCAAGAAATAGAGAAATTCCATTTAAAATAACTGTAGACAATATAAAATATTTGGGAATCTACCTGCCAAGAGAAACCCAGAAACTGTATGACCACAGCTACAAAACACTTTTCACACAAAGAAAATCAGACCTAAACAACTGGAAAAATATTATTGCTCATGGGAAGGCTGAGCCAATATAACAAAAATGACAATTCTATCTAAGTGAATGTATTTATTTAATGCCATACCAATCAAACTATCTAAAAATTATTTTATAGAACTTGAAAGAATAACAACAAAATTTGTCTGGAAAAACAAAACATCAAGGATATAAGGGAGTTAATGAAAAAAAAGTGAAGGAAGGTAGTTTAGCTGTACCAGATCTCAAACTGTATTAGAAAGTGATACTTAACAAAACAAAAATGTACCAGCTAAGAAATAGAGTGGTGGATCAGTGAAATAGATTAAGTACAAATTACATTATAGTAGATGACCATGGCAATCTAGTATATGATAAACCCAAAGATCCAAGCTTTTGGAACAAAAACTCATTATTTGACAAAAACTGCTGGGAAAACTAGAAAACAGTATGGCAGAAACTAGATATATACCAATATCTCACACTGAAACAAATATCACATGGGACATTTATAAATAATTTAGAAATAAAAATCATGTGGGAATGAACAGGGTGAAGTAGCTGTCATCCTTTCTACTACTGGAATTGTACCAAAGATGCTCTCAGGGAACCTACAGAAGATGACTTTATGTCCTAATTATTTCATTTAGCTATTAAAAGCAGTCTTTTATCTACCTGTGCAGTAGCCTACAGAACATTAAATATGAAAAAATAATAATAGGATAGCAACTTGGTCTAGGACTCTTTCAATTTGAACCACTGAAAATATGAGTTCGAGTTTTCTAAAAATAAGATATATTAGTTTTAACCTGTCTTAATAGATAATCTTTGTATTCTTTAATTAAGAAGATTAATTTCCCCATATATTAAATCAGGAAGAAGTTGCTTCCTGAGATCATTCTATTATTTTCTCCTAGAGGAGGATAGGTCAAATAAGCCTTATTGGAAGGAGTGCTTACGTTTTTTTTTTTTTGTTTTGTTTTTTGTCTTAAGCATAAAAAACACACAGGAACATTGAGAAATGGATCTTTTTGTATAGACTTAGAAACATGGGCTCAAACATTTAGAGCTAGAAGGACCTTAGGGGGTCACTTCATCCAACATTCTCACTTTTCAGATGAGGAGATTGACAGCAGAGGTTGTCACTTGTCCAAGGTAACAGGAAGTAAGAGCAAGAGCTGAAATTTTAATTCAGGTTCTGTGGCCCAAATTCAGGGATTTCTCCACTTTACCACACTGCTTCCTTCTCAAGACCTTGTCTCTTTTTGCTTGATTTTGGCCCTTTTACTTCTGGTTAACATATCCAAAGAAATGAATTTCAGATCGGTTAATTTGAATCCCGTTGAGGAACTATCCTTCTCTATAATCCTTATTACTGAGCTGACAGTAATTTCTCAAGTTAAATGTTCAGATCTTCTGTTCTTCTTAGCCTTGTCTGCTATTAGTGCCAATTGGTGATATAGAGTGTCCCAAAAATCTCAGTGTAGTTGGAAGCTTTGAGAGCTTCAAACAGGGACACATTTCTAAGGATGATTGCTTGACCATTGATGATGATCTCACAGAGGAATAAAGGAAATATGGTCATCAGACAGGTGATATAGGGTGAAAATCTAGTCTTGGTCCCTGGGAAGCTTGACCACCCCCCAAACCCTGGATGAAATAATGGATTTCACACCCTTTATAAGGCTAGTGCTGTGCCTACAGCCATTTCACTGGGTCAGGTGGTAAGGATGATTGGCTCAGAAAAGCTAGTGCATAATAAGGAATGTGTCCACAATCTTTAATTGCATGCCTGTGAGTTTTGGTATGATGTTTGTTTTCCTATTAATGCCCAGGCATAGAATTTGACTTCCCTTAACATTCCCTCCTTTTCTCTGTCTCCTTCCACCATGTATACTCAAAGCTGGTACTAATGAACAGTAAACAAGACTACTGTTTTTGAAAGGGTTTAAATTTCTACAAGGCCTCAAATTTTATTTAGAATTGGTTTGAAATTTCAAAAAGGAAAAAGTAAATACAAGCTCATAAAGATAAAGTCTTAGCATGTCTCAGTACAGTTCCCTCAGGGAAAATGGCAGCCCTGTGCCCCTCTCCCAGTTGATTTTTGGAAAGTTGGCTTTCTTATTAACTACAGGCCTTGAATGTCAGCCAGAGGGTTGTTCCTTAGGCCTTCTGAGGCTACTGCTTTACAGGAGACTGTCCTCAGGAAAGCCTGTTTTGAAGGACAAAAGCAAAATTTCCCTTTTAATTCTGCAGTTGAGGAAAGTCTAGCAAAAGAGACTTTTGAAAGGCTTCAAGATTGGCCAGCTTGGCTTATAGAAAACACCTGTGGTAGATATCCACTTTACATGGGTCTGCTCCTTCTGACAGCTTCACTTTCTTTGATGTAGACCAAAGACCAGTTAATTGCCTCTGCAAAGAAAACAGCCGCTTCTGGACACATGTTTGTTAAATTCATCCGTCTTGTTGCTAAGAACTGCCTGGATCAGAGATGTGCAGATGAACTCTTGTGTGTGTTGGAGCAAATTCAGACAATGAGTAACCAGCTCAACATCATTTCCAGGTAAACAGCAGTTCTGAAAAACTGAAGTGTGCTGTTATTTTCTCAAGCTGCTTTCCACCGGAGGGCTGGAAAAAGTGCTTTTAAAAAGATTCCTGACTCCTTCTTCTTTTCTTCCCTGGGTTGTTTTAATGTGTTATTTCATTTCATTTGACAACCATGAATTATCTTGTCCTTGTTTACCACCGTACTCAAAGGAAACGTTTCATATTTTGTCTTACTGAGGGTGGTGGCTGATATGAGTGTAGTGGGGGATTAAAAATAACAGCCACAAAAGCCCAACCCCACCATTTAAAGTTTTCACTAGAATTATAAATATATCGGGCCACCATAGCATCAGCTCTTCCACTTGTCTTTTCTCAGGGTTTGGCAAGCCAGGGCTTTCATTTATAAGATGGAAGGGTGAGGTTGATCGAGTAGTTTGTAACTTACTTTAAGTGAGGTGCACTGTACCCTTACACATTCATTTATTCATTCCCTCAACAGGCTAGTAATGTGTCGGCAAAATGTTCAACAATATGTTAGTAGGGAACACAGTGATTTTGATTGCTGGTAGAAAGTAGGACAAAGCTTGCCTGATCCTCTTGGGTCTTTTCAGTCTTGCTTTTAAGTTGATTTTATGTTAACAAAGGGCATTCTGAAGGGGGAGGCTAAAAAGATTCTCTTCACCCCAGCTCCAACTAGATCCCTTGAAGTTTTGCTGGGAATTTGAAGGGGCCCCAGAGAGGAGACCGAGGGATGTGATAGAAGTTAAAGTTATTTTTGTATAATTAGTGGTTAACAGTTTAAATGGACTCTAAGCACCAGCAGGAGAAAAAAGTATTGAAAAGACAGGCAATCTAAGCCTGAGGGTTTCTGTTGGCTGGTGTTGGCTGCCTGGTCAGGCAAGCTGGGATAGCCCTAGACAATAGTATACATTTCTTCCCAGAAGACCTCTGTCCTCCTCCTGCAGAGGAGAGGCTGCTTAGAAGTTGCAGGCCAGCAGATGGTGGCAGAGAGCAGCAGACTATCTGAAAAGCAGGTTAAGTCAGTTTTTTTTAACAATCATTTTTCTTATGCTTTCCACATGTGGTAAGTTAACTGTGGTGGGTGATGATGCAGGGAGTCATAGTAATAAACATTTACATTGCACACACGAAAATGTACTCTGGTACATTCCAGTTGTTGTGTTGTTGTTGTGCTTGTCCTTTGTTTTTGAAGAGGACCATGACATCAGGGAAATGATGACATGACTTGCAGTTGACTTTGATTTGAGTGAGTGAGGGCTGTGCAAGGTCACCAGCCTCACTTTCTCCTCCAGAGTCATCTGGATCCAATGACCAGATATTCATCAGGATGACTGGAGATGACCCAGGATGCAGTGGGAGACCCTGGCTCTTTTAGGCTTAGGCCTTTTCATGCATTCACTTAGAGTGAAGTAGCACCCACTCAATGAATAGGCTTCTTTAAGAAGTGAGGCAAGGGATGGACCCTTTAATTTGAAAAATGAAAAAAAATCAAGGTGGGAGAGGAAGACCCTCAGGATTGCTGTTCCAGAGAGAAGCAGTTACCATTGACATTCATTCTAAGCCAGGAGGGCCCAAAATATAGCCATTAAGTGGAGCTTGGGCTGGGACCTATTGTGGTCCAATCTATGAGCTTCAGAGTGAACTAGGTTTAAGGTTTTG
>NW_023494403.1:0-35747 GCF_011100635.1 Trichosurus vulpecula
GTTCAGCAGGGGAAGTGTGATTCAATAAATGATTGACACAACTGCCTCCCATTCCAAACAAAAGGATTCAATGCTTGTCAGATGACAAGGGTGCCATGAGACTATTCTCCATTCACACTCTAGTGTCGATGTGATGATTTGAGTTCCTCAACTGCATGCGATATCCGAATTGATATCGAGCGTTTTGCGCAATAAGTGCATGTGGTAACGAAAAACACAAACACAAACAAAGCACTTTGAAATCTGCCCCATAATGCTGCTGTGTGGATCAAAAGAAAGTACTAAAATCCCCTATAATGCTTCAGAAAAGAGACTCAGCCACGCAGAGCTGCTCATTATGGCATCATGGAACACTGAAGATGTCAGAACTCCAAATCACCGGGGTAACTTTTCGAGGTGGTGGTGAACAAAAGGGAAGTATCTGAGAGAGGTCATTGTTGAAGAGGAAAGCATTTAGGTAGGATGATTCTTTTAGACTGAAAAGTGGCAGTTTGAAGTGTGTGCGATACTGTGTGCTCCACGGCTTTTCTGGGGATCATTGAATCCAGCAGTGCACTGCTGCAAATTATGTTTCTCATTTTATCAAGGAAAGATTTAAGCAAGGACTGCGAACACGCTCATGATTTTATGGTTCACAATTGGTAAACATGACAAAACCTTCCAGGAACAGGTAGGGGGAATACAACCTTTCTTTGGGCAGTAAAGAATCAGATTCCATAACCCGAAAATTCTCTCACTTGTAGCAGTAATTATGTGGCAAAAGTAGCAATCCCTAGACAAGGTATTCACAAAGAGTTGAACACACAGCCATGATCTGTTATTCACAGCTTTTCTGGGGATCATTGAATCCTGCAGTGCTCTGCTGCAAACTATGTGTCTCTTTTTGTCAAGGAGAGATTTAAGCAAGGACTACAAACACCACATGATTTGATGCTTCACAATTGGAAAGCATGACAAACTCTTCCAGGAACGCTTATTGGAAATACAACATTTCTTTGGGCAGTAAGATATCAGATGCAAGAATCCCCAAATTCTCTCACTTGTAGCAGTAATTATGTGTCAAAAGTAGCAATCCCTAATCAAGGTATTCACAGAGAGATGAAAACACAGGATTAGCCCACAAATTCCAGTGGTCATCTAAGCTTCCCCATCCACCAAGGCCTAGGGCCCTTCCTGAAAGAAGCACTCACCAGTCGTAACTGGTTGCCTGTCTCTTTCCTTTCCACACTCACTGCTCTGCTGTGCAACATTCTGGGGTCCACTCTCTCCCCAGCACTCTCTTCTGCAGTTCTGTGAACTTGAGGTTCTTTCTGCTTCTCCTTATGTTGAGTTGCCAAATCGTCCTGTTCTTCCCAACTCAGAAACCTGGCTTCCCAATAGCTGCCTACCGATTGTGTAAATTCTTCTTCTGAGGGCCCCACATCTTCATGCCCTACTGCCATAAGGATGTGGGAAATATCCTTAGGTACAGGATGCCCACCTTAAAACATGTGCCTGCCACACTTCCCAGTCTCCATGGCAAGCCTATTGAACAGGTGCAAATATCAAAAATGACGATAGAGACAGCGGCAGAAAGGTTGGCTCTCTGAATGTTGTCATTCAAGTTATTGCGCCAGGTTTCACTAACATGATGTTCTTTTAAAAGCTGCTTTGTTGTGATTTGTTAACCTTGTCCTCCATAGCAAACGCTTTAACATTTTAACATATCTTTTCCTTGACATGATTGGGGTTCGAAATTCTGAAAAAATTCATTGACCTTTTGATCCAATGGCGCAAGCCCACCTTATGCAGGAGAGGATCTGCCAGAGGCCAGGCTTTTACAGACCATAGTTTCAAATGATAAAGTGAGGGCCTCAGATCTTGAGGGAACAATTGCTGATCCTACCGTAGTTCAGTACTTTACTGAGAAGCAAACAGGTTTAAAAGATGCTGTGTGCCACAGATGTCATTTATTCTTTTCTTCACTCACTACTGTGCAAGCCCTCCATATATACTTAGTATCAATTGGTTTGCAGGGAAGTGGTGCACTGTAGAGATTCTTGTTCACTTTTCTCCTTGGTAATAGGGAGATAATCAAAACGCCTACAACTTCAAATAGCACTATTATTCCAAAATATATTTGTAAAGCATTTTGACAACCTCAAACCATCATCCAGATGAGCCCTACACTTCTCATGGTCAGCAGTGGAAGTGTGATTCAATAAATGATTGACACAACTGCCTCCCATTCGAAACAAAAGGATGCAATGCTTGTCAGATGACAAGGGTGCCATGAGACTATTCTCCATTCATACTCTCATGTCGATGTGATGATTTGAGTTACTCCACTGCATGCGATATTCGAATTGATACCTAGTGTTCTGCGCAATAAGCGCATGTGGAAATGAAACACACAAACACAAACACACACAGAGCACTTTGAAATCTGCCCCTAAATGCTGCTGTTTGGATCAAAAGAAAGGGCTCAAATCCCCTATAATGCTTCAGAAAAGAGACTCAGCCACGCAGAGCTGCTCATTATGGCATCGTGGAACACTAAAGATGTCAGAACTCTAAATCACTGGGGTAACATGTCGAGGTGGTGGTGTATAAAAGGGAATTGGCTGGGAGAGATCATTGCTGAAGAGGAAAGCATGGAGTTAGGATGTGGCTTTTAGATTGAACAGTGGCAGTTTGAAGTGTGTGCGATATTGTGTTCTCCAAGACTTTTCTTGGGATTATTGAATCCTGCAGTGCACTGCTGCAAATTATGTTTCTCATTTTATCAAGGAAAGATTTAAGCAAGGACTGCGAACACGCTCATGAGGTTATCATTCACAATTGGAAAACATGACAAACTCTTCCAGGAACAGGTAGAGGAAATATAACCTTTCTTTATGCAGTAAAGATTCAGATTCCATAACCCGAAAATTCTCTCATTTGTAGCAGTAATTATGTGGAAAAAGTAGGTATCCCTAGTGAAGGTAGTCACAAAGAGTTGAACACACAGCCATGATCTGTTATTCAAAGCTTCTCTGGGGATCATTGAATCCTGCAGTGCTCTGCAGCAAACTATGTATCTCATTTTGTCAAGGAGAGATTTAAGCAAGGACTACGAACAGCACATGATTTTATGGTTCACAATTGGAAAGCATGACAAACTGTTCCAGGAACAGGTAGGGGAAATAGAACATTTCTTTGGGTAGTAAGGAATCAGATGCTAGGAGCCCCAAATTCTATCACTTGTAGAAGTAATTATGCGGCAAAAGTAGCAATCCCTGCTCAAGGTGTTCACAAAGAGATGAAAACTCAAGATTAGGGCACAGATCCCAGTGGTCATCTAAGTTTTCCCACCCACCAACCCCTAGGGCCCTTCCTTAAAGAAGCACTCACCAGTCCTAACTGGTTGAGTGTCTTTTGCCTCTCCACACTCAGTGCTCTGCTATGCAACATTTTGGGGTCCACTCTCTCCCCAGCAGTCTCTTCTGCAGTTCTGTGGACTTGAAGTTCTTTCTGCTTCTCATTGTGTTGAGTTGCCGATTCGTTCTGTTCTTCCCAACTCAGAAACCGGCTTCCCCATACCTGCCTACCGATTCTTTAAAGTCTTCTTCTGAGGGCCCCACATCTTCATACCCTACTGCCATAAGGATGTGGGAAATATCCCTAAGTACAGGATGACCCCCTTAAAATATATGCCTGCCTCTCTTCCCAGTCCGCATGGCAGGCCTATTGCACAGGTGCAAACATCAAAAGTGACGATAGAGGCAGCGGCAGAATGGTTGGCTTTACGATTGTTGTCCTTCAGGTTACTGCGCCAGGTTTCCCTGACATGATGGTTTTTTAAAAGCTGCTATGTGGTGATGTGTTAACCTTGTCCTCCATTTCAAACACTTTAACATTTTAACATATCTTTTCCTTGACATGTATTGGGTTTCAGAATTCTGAGAACATTCATTGACCTTTTGATCCAATGGCACGCGCCCAACTTATGCTGGAGAGGATCTACCAGAGGCCAGCCTTTTATAGACCATAGTTTCAAATGATAAAGTGGCGGCCTCAGATCTTGAGGGAACAATTACTGATCCCACAATGGTTCAACACAATACTGAGATGCAAAGAGGTGTAAAACATGCTGTGTGCCACAGATGTCGTTTATTCTTTTCTTCACTCACTAATGTAGAAGCCCTCAATATATACTTAGTATCAATTGGTTTGCAGGGAATTGATGCATTGTAGAGATTCTTGTTCATTTTTCTGCTTGGAAATAGGGAGATAATCAAAACGCCCAGAACTTCAAATAGCACTATTATTCCAAAATATATTTCTAAAGCATTTTGACAACCTCAAAGCATCATCGAGATGAGCCCTACACTTCTCATGATCAGCAGTGGAAGTGTGATTCAATCAATGCTTGACACAACTGCCTCCCATACGAAACAAAAGGATGCAATGCTTTTCATATGACAGGGATGCCATGAGACTATTCTCCATTCATACTCTAATGTCCATGTGATGATTTGAGTTCCTCAACTGCATGCGATATCCATATTGATATCTAGTGTTCTGCGCAATAAGCACATGTGGACATGAAACACACAAACACAAACACAAACAGAGCACTTTGAAATCTGCCCTATAATGCTGCTGTGTGGATCAAAAGAAAGTGCTCAAATCGCCTATAATGCTTCAGAAAAGAGACTCAGCCATGCAAAGCTGCTCATTATGGCATCATGGAACACTGAGGATGTCATAACTCTAAATCACCGGGGTAACATGTCGAGGTGGTGGTGAGCAAAAGGGAAGTAGCTGCGAGAGAGCATTGCTGAAGAGGAAAGCATGGAGTTAGGATGTGGCTTTTAGATTGAACAGTGACAGTTTGACAGCATGTGCGATGTTGTGTTCTCCACGGCTTCTCTGGGGATCATTGAATCCTGCAGTGCTCTGCTGCAAATTATTTATCTCATTTTGTCAAGGAGGGATTTAAGGAAGGACTGCGAACAAGCACATGATTTTATGGTTTACAATTGGAAAACATGAGAAATCCTTCCAGGAACAGGCAAGGGAAATAGAACCTTTCCTTAGGCAGTAAAGAGGCAGATTCCATAACCCGAAATTTCTCTCACTTGTAGCAGTAATTATGTGGCAAAAGTAGCAATCCCTAGACAAGGTATTCACAAAGAGTTGAACACACAGCAATGATCTGTTATTCACAGCTTTTCTGGGGATCATTGAATCCTCCAGTGCTCTGCTGCAAATTATGTGTCTCTTTTTGTCAAAGAGAGATTTAAGCAAGGACTATGAACACCACTTGATTTGATGGTTCACAATTGGAAAGCATGACAAACTCTTCCAGGAACAGTTAGCAGAAATAAAACATTTCTTTGGGCAGTAAGATATCAGATGGAAGAACCCCCAAATTCTCTCACTTGTAGCAGTAATTTTGTGGCAAAAGTAGCAATCCCTGCTCAAGGTATTCACAAAGAGATGAAAACACAGGATTAGCCCACAGATCCCAGGGGTCATCTAAGCTTCCTCACCCACCAACCCCTAGGGCCTTTCCTTAAAAAATCACTCACCAACCCTAACTGGTTGCCTGTCTCTTTCTTCTCCACACTCAGTGCTCTGCTATGCAACATTCTGGGGTCCACTCTCTCCTCAGCACTCTCTTCTGCAGTTCTCTGGACTTGAAGTTCTTTCTGCTTCTCCTTGTGTTGATTTGCCAATTCGTCCTGTTCTTCCCAAATCAGAAACCTGGCTTCCCAATAACTGCATTCCGATTGTGTAAATTCTTCTTCATGCCCTACTGCCATAAGTATGTGGTAAATATCTTTAAGTACAGGATGACCCCCTTAAAATATGTGCCTGCCTCTCTTCCCAGTCTCCATGGCAGGCCTATTGCACAGGTGCAAATATCAAAAATGACGATAGAGGCAGCGGCAGAAACGTTGGGTTTGCAATTGTTGTCGTTCAGGTTACTGCGCCAGGTTTCATTGACATGATGGTTTTTTAAAAGCTGCTATATGGTGATGTGTTAACCTTGTCCTCCATAGCAAACACTTTAACATTTTAACATATCTTTTCCTTGACATGTATTGGGGTTCGAAATTCTGAGAACATTCATTGACCTTTTGATCCAATGGCACACGCCCAACTTATCCAGGAGAGCATCTGCCAGAGGCCAGCCTTTTACAGACCATACTTTCAAATGATAAAGTGAGGGCCTCATATCTTGAGGGAACAATTACTGATCCTATAATGGTTTAACACTTTACTGTGAAGCAAACAGGTTTAAAAGATGCTGTGTGCCACAGATGTTGTTTATTCTTTTCTTCACTCAATAATGTGGAAGCCCTCAATATATACTTAGTATCAACTTCTTTGCAGGGAGTTGGTGCATTGTAGAGTTTCTTCTTCATTTTTCTCCTTGGAAATAGGGCGATAATCAAAATGCCTACAACTTCAAATAGCACTATTATTCCAAAATATATTTGTAAAGCATTTTGACAACCTCAAAGCATCATCGAGATGAGCCCTACGTTTCTCATGGTCAGCAGTGGAAGTGTGATTTAATAAATGATTGACACACCTGCCTCCCATTCCAAACAAAAGGATGCAATGCTTGTCAGACGACAGGGGTCCCATGATACTTTTCTCCATTCATACTCTAATGTCGATGTGATGATTTGAGTTCCTCAACTGTATGCGATATCCGAATTGATATCTAGTGTTCTGCGCAATAAGCGCATGTGGTAATGAAAAACACAAACACAAACAAAGCACTGTTGGGATTTGGGTGGGGGTGGGACGCCGCTTAGGGCTGGGTGGAGGGTGGGGCAGGGACTACAGCTTTCCGGGTATAACGCTTTTCCGGGTATATCGCTGGGCGGTGCCGGCTTAGGATGAAGCCCGTCCATATAAGGCAATGTTATAGCTCTCGCCACTGGATTGGCTGCAATAGGTTATATAATGTACGGGGATAGGGGAATTGAGCAGAGTCGAGCAGAGTCGAGCAGTCGCCGTGGAAGATGTACCAATAAAGACCGTGAGCGAGATCCTCTGGCGTTCTGTCTGGTGAATTCCGGTCTGGGTGGAGGCCAGGCCGGCCGGTGACGACCGAAGGCTCGGTGTAGGAGCAGAAGAGGTCCCCCGGGGAGGACTGCCCGCGACCCCCGGCCCAGGAAGAGGCCTAGGGGGAACGCGGCAGGTTGGCGCCCGAACAGGGACCGGCCTAGGACGGCTGGACCGTTGCAGAGTTCCGGAAGAGCCCCAGTGATAGGGGGGACTAGCCCGACTAGGGCGGACCAGACAGCTTCTCCGTGCAGGTAACGGGGGAAAGGCCCGGAGATGGGGCAAGCGCGCAGCCTCCCTTTGCTGCGGCCAGAGGATCGGGACTTATTAACTTTACAGGTCAGAACTGCTTTGTCTAAACGGGGGTTGTCCGCCTCCACGGAGCAGCTAAAGCGGCTCGTGGAAATGTTGCTGGTGGTGGCTCCGTGGCTCATACACTCGGGGTTTCAGCCGGACCGTTTTCCGGTCTTACAGCAGCAAATGCTGTCTTATCAAAAACAGTGCCCGGGTTTTCTTCTTCCGGAGGACTTTGGCTTGATGGCCGCCATTAAGGGGTTGCTCGACCCCAGGCCTCCTCCGGACACCAGCACGGCAGAGACTCAGACGGAGACCCGGCCGCTCGGTGGGGGCCCGGGAGGGGAGACTGATCTGACTGAGGTGGTGGTAACTGGGCCAAGGCCCGCGGCCTCTGCTCCCCCGTTGTACCCTTGGGAGGATATGCGGGAGGCGGGAAATGAGCGGCCTCAGGCGGAACATACAGGACAATGGCCCCTTTTAGAGACGAAAAGACTAGTCTCGGAGAACTGCTACCACGCTTCAGGCGCAGTTCGACTTTTTGGAGCGGTGGGCGCACCCAGCAAAGATGGCGCCGGTTTCCGGCCGAGGGAGGAGTCGCGGGCGGTTCCCTCCTGCGGGGAAGGGGAGGCGCGAGGGAGGGGTGGTGTGCCAGAGGGCCGCCCACTGCCCCGCCCTCCAGAACAGGAACGCAGATCTACTTCCTCTTTTCCCCACTCTGACGGCGAAAGCGAAAGCCGCTATGAGCGGCTCAGCCCGGGGGATAGATCAGGCGGGTACCTTCCTCTGATACCTCGCGCGATCCGCGAAGCTATGCGGTCCGGAGAGGTGGTGGACTCAGAAATCTCTGAGGCATTTCCATTATTTCTGGATAATGGTACCCGAGTTTTTCAGCCCCTGCCGCTGAAGACCATTAGGGAATTTAAGCAGGCGGTGCAGGAGAATGGCCCCGCTTCCCCGTTGGCACAGCGCCTTCTTTCTAATATGACTGTCTCCACAGTCTGGACCCCGCGTGATTTCGATGACCTCGCGTTGGGGGTCCTGAGCCCTGTGGACTACACGGCGTTCCAGGCTATCAAAGAATCGGAGGCTAGAGCGCTCCAAGCGCGCACCGGGGGGCCCCCGGGGCGGGTAGACCTGTTGTTGGGCCGGGGACAATACAGTGATCCCCGGGTACAGGCCACTTTTAGTAACCAGGAGCTGGAGGATGTGCGGGTAGTGCATCAACAGGCATGGCAAAGGCTGGGGCGTACCTCTGCAGGAACCCCAGCTGGCCTGGCCGATATGCGCCAGAAGCCAGGGGAGAGCGCACTTGAGTTTGCCACGCGAGTGCGGAGATACGTGGACAGCACGTTTGCAGGGCCGGGCCAGGAACTCATCATTAAGCAGATCCTCCGAGAGGGGTTCCGGGGGGAGGCGAAGACAGCTCTGGCGGCCTTGCCCCCCGACGCCACCCCGGACCAAATGATAGAAAAAGTGATGTCCCTCGCTCCTCCCTGTCCCATGGAAGTCTTGGCGACGGCCATAGAACGGGACCGGAGGGATCGCTTGAAAGAGGAGGCCGCGAGAAATGACTCCCTGGTAGAGGCTTTGAACCGCCTCGCGGTCTCCCGGGACTCCGGATCCGACCGTCGGTGCTTTAAATGTGGTCAGCTGGGTCACTTTCGGGCCCAGTGTCCACAAAGCTGCGGGTCGGGACGAGGCACCCCAAATTGCTTCCGCTGCGGAAAGCCTGGCCATATGGCGAAATTTTGCCGCTCCGACCAAAGGAACCCCACCCAGGAGTCGGGAAACGAGCACGGGGGGCCGAGAAAGCGGGCAACTCGCCCCCCCCGGGTCCAGTCCTTACGGCCCGAGACTCAACCACCCTTCCCTCGTGGGGGGCAATAGAAATCCCGGTCCAAGGGCCAGCAGGAGTGCTCCTGGCCACGGGGAACCCTTTTCAGTCTCGCTATACCGTTCCCACCCAGGTGCTGGCCCCCGGTGACCCGTTACTGGTAGTTAACCCACACCCTATTCTAGTTGATATTTTCCCAGGTGAGGTCCTCGCTCAGGCAGTGCCGTTCCAGGACACAGAGGCTGATTCTTGCCTTTGGATGGAGAAGATCACAATGGACCGCCCCATGATGATCCTCCTGGTGGAGGGACAGCCAGTGCGGGGTCTCGTAGACACGGGAGCCGATCGCTCCGCGCTGCCCCGCAACCAGTGGCCTCCTCAAATTCCACGCCGACGAGCTGGCAAGCCAGTAAAGGGAGTGGGAGGAGTAGTGGAGGCATGGGAGGCCGCCAGGCCTATGACTTGGAGACGGGACGCGCTTGAGGGCCAGTTTAGCCCTTTGTGCGTTCCCGGTCTCACCTATGCACTATGGGGTCGTGACATCCTTGCACAGCTCGAGGTTACCTTGTCCGGCCCGGATACTTTAAACTCTTGAGGGCCACTGATCGTGACACGGGCACCCCCACACCCCGAATCACTTGGACATCTACCACGCCAGTGTGGGTAGACCAGTGGCCCCTCCCGTTGCAAAAGCTCGTCGTAATGGAGGAGATTGTCCAGGGTCTGCTCCTTCAGGGCCAAATTAGGCCCTCCACTAGCCCTTACAATTCTCCTGCCTTTGTCATTAAAAAACGCGGTGGAAAAGGCCGCTGGAGACTCCTGGTGGACTTGCGGGCCATCAACCGTATTATGTTACCAATGGGGAAGCTCCAGCCCGGGCTTCCTTCTCCCACGGCCATTCCGGCTGGATGGCCTTTGGCCGTGGTGGACATAAAGGACTGCTTTTTCTCCATTCCCCTCCACCCGAAAGACACCCCCAAGTTTGCGTTCTCTCTGCCATCTACTAATGTTTCTCGTCCCCACAGGCGGTTCGAGTTCAAGGTTCTCCCGCAGGGAATGGCCAACAGCCCTACGCTGTGCCAGAGACATGTGGACGGGGTGCTGGAACCGGTCCGTCGGGACCACCCTTCAGCTCTCCTTCTTCATTATATGGATGATATCCTGGTGGCGGCGCCTACTCAGCAATTGTTGGACCCTTGCTTGAGAGATGTTCGGAGGACGCTACACCGTGCGGGCCTGTTCCTGGATCCTGAGAAGGTCCAACTTACGGTCCCGGCTAAGTATCTTGGCTCGGTGGTGGGGGAGACCTCCGTGCGGCGCCCTTTTCCTGTGCTACAGGAGGCGCGCTGCAAGACTCTTAATGATTTTCAAAAACTTGTGGGCTCGGTGCAGTGGGTCCGCTCTTATCTTCCTATTCCCCCCGGGGATATGCAACCCCTTTATGACCTTCTCAGAGGACCCACGGACCTTAAATCTCCTCGAGCTCGGACCCCTGCAGCCCGCGATGCACTGCATCGCATCATTGCTCGAGCCACGTCCGCGCTGACACGATATGAGCCAAATAAGACAGTTTATTTTAGGCCCCTGCAAGACGGCCTATTACCATGGGGTGCCTTGTATCAGGCCCATGGAGTAATTGAGTGGATCTATGTTTCAGGCGCGGCCTCCTCGCTGGAGGGGCGCTTGGACGCTTTGGCTCGCCTTGTAATAGCAGCCCGGCGTCGCTGCCTAGCGTTGCTAGGCTGTGTGCCCACCCTGGACACACCGTACCTTGTTCCCGTCCTTCCTGAACTGATGCAGGCGTCCTGGGCGTGGGCGGTGACACTGCTTGACGTCCCGGTGGGCGGCGGCCCTTTGCCCAAACTCTTGGAGACCATCCCCCTTTTCCCCATCTCCCTCGCCCCGTCCCCGGTGAGCCCGCAACCGGTACAGGGGCCCCAGATTTTTACCGATGCTTCTAAGGACCACAGAGTGGCGCTGTATATCCCCCATTTGCAACAGTGCCTGCGACTGCGCTCTCCATATCCCTCGGTGCAGCCCAGTGAGTTGTGGGCGATCCTTCAGGCGCTCCAGTTGTTCCCTGATACGCCTATTAATGTGATTTCAGATAGCAAATATGCCGTGGAGCTTGTTTCTGGCCTCCCAGACTCCTTTATTTCTCCCGGTGTACCGCTCCACCCACTCTTTTCACAGGTCCAACAGGCTCTGCAGACTCGTTCGGCCCGCGTTTACCTCCTCCATGTCCACTCTCACGGGACGACCGCGGGCCCCATCTATTCGGGGAATGCTGTTGTGGACGCCGCCCTCCGGTCGCCGCCTGAGACTTTCCTTGCTGTCGCGGATGAGGTTTCCGAAGATCCGGCCCAATTGGCCCATTCCCGTTGGCACCTCTCCGCCCGATCTCTCCGTCATCTGTACGGAATATCTCGACAGCAGGCCAGAGACATTGTCAAAGCTTGTGCCTCTTGCGCCCCCTTTCAGCCCCGCATCCCGGAAAGAGCTCGCAACCCCAGAGGGGACAGTTCTAACGCTCTCTGGCAGATGGACATGACGCACATTGGCTCCCGGGTTCTCCACGTCTCAGTGGACACGTTTTCGGGATTTGTCAGCGCCTCCTTTCAGCCTGGGGAGACGGCCCGCTGTGTTATTGCTCACCTCTACCAGGCGTTCGCACACATCCCCTTCTTCCTTTTAATTTTAGTTTAAGGGGTGAATTGTTGGGATTTGGGTGGGGGTGGGACGCCGCTTAGGGCTGGGTGGAGGGTGGGGCAGGGACTACAGCTTTCCGGGTATAACGCTTTTCCGGGTATATCGCTGGGCGGTGCCGGCTTAGGATGAAGCCCGTCCATATAAGGCAATGTTATAGCTCTCGCCACTGGATTGGCTGCAATAGGTTATATAATGTACGGGGATAGGGGAAGTGAGCAGAGTCGAGCAGAGTCGAGCAGTCACCGTGGAAGATGTACCAATAAAGACCGTGAGCGAGATCCTCTGGCGTTCTGTCTGGTGAATTCCGGTCTGGGTGGAGGCCAGGCCGGCCGGTGACGACCGAAGGCTCGGTGTAGGAGCAGAAGAGGTCCCCCGGGGAGGACTGCCCGCGACCCCCGGCCCAGGAAGAGGCCTAGGGGGAACGCGGCAAAGCACTTTGAAATCTGCCCCATAATGCTGCTGTGTGGATCAAAAGAAAGTGCTCAAACCCCCTATAATGCTTCAGAAAAGAGACTCAGCCATGCAAAGCTGCTCATTATGGCATCATGGAACACTGAAGATGTCATAACTCTAAATCACTGGGGTAACTTTTCGAGGTGGAGGTGAACAAAAGGGAAGTATCTGAGAGAGATCATTGCTGAAGAGGAAAGCATGGAGGTAGGATGTCGCTTTTAGATTGAACAGTGGCAGTTTGAGGTGTGTGCGATATTGTATTCTCCACGACTTTTCTGGGCATCATTGAATCTTGCTGTGCACTGCTGCAAATTATGTTTCTCATTTTATCAAGGAAAGATTTAACCAAGGACTGTGAACACGCTCATGATTTTATCTTTCACAATTGGAATACATGACAAACCCTTCCAGTATCAGGTAGAGGGAATATAACGTTTCTTTGGGCAGGAAAGAATCAGATTACATAACCCTAAAATTCTCCCACTTGTAGCAGTAATAATGTGGCAAAAGTAGGTATCCCTAGTGAAGGTATTCACAAAGAGTTGAACACACAGCCATGATCTGTTATTCAAAGCTTTTCTGGGGATCATTGAATCCTGCAGTGCTCTGCTGCAAACTATGTGTCTCTTTTTGTCAAGGAGAGATTTAAGCAAGGACTACGAACACCACATGATTTTATGGTTCAAAATTGGAAAGCATGACAAACTCTTCCAGGGACAGTTAGTTGAAATAGAACATTTCTTTGGGCAGTAAGATATCAGATGCAAGAACCCCCAAATTCTCTCACTTGTAGCAGTAATTTTGTGGCAAAAGTAGCAATCCCTGCTGAAGGTATTCACAAAGAGATGAAAACACAGGATTAGGCCACAGATCCCAGTGGTCATCTAAGCTTCCCCATCCACAAACCCCTAGGTTCCTTCCTTAAAGAAGCACTCACCAGTCCTAACTGGTTGCCTGTCTCTTTCCTCTGCACACTCAGTGCTCTGCTATGCAACATTTTGGGGTCCACTCTCTCCCCAGCAGTCTCTTCTGCAGTTCTGTGGACTTGAAGTTCTTTCTGCTTCTCATTGTGTTGAGTTGCCAATTCGTTCTGTTCTTCCCAACTCAGAAACCGGGCTTCCCCATTGCTGCCTACCGATTGTGTAAAGTCTTCTTCTGAGGGCCCCACATCTTCATGCCCTACCGCCATAAGGATATGGGAAATATCCCTAAGTACAGGATGACCCCCTTAAAATATATGCCTGCCTCTCTTCCCAGTCCACATGGCAGGCCTATTGCACAAGTGCAAATATCAAAAGTGACGATAGAGGCAGCGGCAGAATGGTTGGCTTTCCGATTGTTGTCGTTCAGGTTACTGTGCCAGGTTTCACTGCATGATGGTTTTTTAAAAGCTGCTATGTTGTGATGTGTTAACCTTTTCCTCCATAGCAAACGCTTTAACATTTTAACATATGTTTTCCTTGACATGTATTGGGTTTCGGGATTCTGAGAATATTCATTGACCTTTTGATCCAATGGCACGCGACCAACTTATGCTGGAGAGGATCTACCAGAGGCCAGCCTTTTATAGACCATAGTTTCAAATGATAAAGTGGTGGCCTCAGATCTTGAGGTAACAATTACTGATCCTACAATGGTTCAACACAATACTGAGACGCAAAGAGGTGTAAAACATGCTGTGTGCCACAGATGTCGTTTATTCTTTTCTTCACTCACTAATGTAGAAGCCCTCAATATATACTTAGTATCAATTGGTTTGCAGGGAATTGATGCATTGTAGAGATTCTTGTTCATTTTCCTGCTTGGAAATAGGGAGATAATCAAAATGCCCAGAACTTCAAATAGCACTATTATTCCAAAATGTATTTGTAAAGCCTTTTGACAACCTCAAAGCATCATCGAGATGAGCCCTACACTTCTCATGATCAGCAGTGGAAGTGTGATTCAATCAATGTTTGACCCAACTGCCTCCCATACGAAACAAAAGGATGCAATGCTTTTCAGATGACAGGGATGCCATGAGACTATTCTCCATTCATACTCTAATGTCGATGTGATGATTTGAGTTCCTCAACTGCATGCGATATCCAAATTGATATATAGTGTTCTACGCAATAAGCACATGTGGACATGAAACACACAAACACAAACAAAAAGAGAGCACTTTGAAATCTGCCCCATGATGCTGCTGTGTGGATCAAAAGAAAGTGCTCAAATCGCCTATAATGCTTCAGAAAAGAGACTCAGCCATGCAAAGCTGCTCATTATGGCATCATGGAACACTGAAGATGTCATAACTCTAAATCACTGGGGTAACTTTTCGAGGTGGAGGTGAACAAAAGGGAAGTATCTGAGAGAGATCATTGCTGAAGAGGAAAGCATGGAGGTAGGATGTCGCTTTTAGATTGAACAGTGGCAGTTTGAAGTGTGTGTTGATATTGTATTCTCCACGACTTTTCTGGGCATCATTGAATCTTGCTGTGCACTGCTGCAAATTATGTTTCTCATTTTATCAAGGAAAGATTTAAGCAAGGATTGTGAACACGCTCATGATTTTATCATTCACAATTGGAATACCGTTCCAGTAACAGGTAGAGGGAATATAACCTTTCTTTGGGCAGGAAATAATGTGATTACATAACCCAAAAATTCTCCCACTTGTAGCAGTAATTATGTGGCAAAAGTAGCAATCCCTGCTCAAGGTATTCACAAAGAGATGAAAACACAAGATTAGGCCACAGATCCCAGTGGTCATCTAAGCTTGCCCACCCACCAACCTCTAGTGTCTTTCCTTAAAAAAGCACTCACCAATCCTAACTGGTTGCCTGTCTCTTTTCTCTCCATACTCAGCCCTCTGTTATGCAACATTCTGGGGTCCACTCTGTCCTCAGCACTCTCTTCTGCAGTTCTGTGGCCTTGAAGTTCTTTCAGCTTCTCCTTGTGTTCAGTTGCCAATTCGTCCTGTTTTCCCCACTCAGAAACCTGCCTTCCCAATAGCTGCATTCCGATTGTGTAAATTCTTCTTCTGAGCGCACCACATCTTCATGCCCTACTGCCATAAGGATGTGGGAAATATCCTTAAGTGCAGGATGACCCCCTTAAAATATGTGCTTGTGTCTCTTCCCAGTCTCCATGGCAGGCCTATTGCACAGGTGCAAATATCAAAAATGACGATAGAGGCAGCGGCAGAAAGGTTGGGTTTTCGATTGTTGTCGTTCATGGTACTGCACCAGGTTTCAGTGACATGAGGGTTTTGAAAAGCTGTTATGTTGTGATCTGTTAACCTTGTCCTCCATAGCAAACGCTTTAACATTTTAACATATCTTTTCCTTGACATGTATTGGGTTTAGTAATTCTGAGATAATTCATTAACTTTTTGATTCAATGGCACACGCCCACCTTATGCAGGAGAGGATCTGTCAGAGGCCAGCCTTTTACAAACCATAGCTTCAAATGATAAAGTGAGAGCCTCAGATCTTGAGGGAACAATTACTGATCCTATATAGGTTCAATACATTACTGAGAAGCGAAGAGGTTTAAAAGACGTTGTGTGCCACAGTTGTCGTTTATTCTTTTCTTCACTCACTAATGTGCAAGCCCTCAATATATACTTAGTATCAATTCGTTTGGACGTAGTTGGTGCCCTGTGGAGTTTCTTGCTCATTTTTCTCCTTGGAAACAGGGCGATAATCAAAACACTTACAACTTCAAATAGCACTATTATTCCAAAATATATATGTAAAGCATTTTGACAACCTCAAAGCATCATCGAGATGAGTCCTACACTTCTCATGGTCAGCATTGGAAGTGTGATTCAATCAATGATTGACACAACTGTTCATTAGAGGTGACCTCACCCTTTTCATTTTTTATACTGGTAATTTGATTTTCTTCTTTCTTTTTTTTAATCAAATTGGCCAAAGGTTTGTCAATTTTATTGGTTTTTTCATAAAACCAGCTCTTTGTTTTATTTATTAATTCAATAGTTTTCTTGGTTTCAATTTTATTAATCTCTCCTTTGATTTTCAGTATTTCTAATTTGGTATTTAATTGGGGGTTTTCAATTTGCTCTTTTTCTAGCTTTTTCAGCTGTATGCCCAGATCATTGATCTCCTCTTTCCCTATTTTATTCATGTAGGCATTTAGAGATATAAAACTTCCCCTAAGAACTGCTTTTGCTGCATCCCATAAGTTTTGGTATGTTGTTTCATTATTGTCATTCTCTTGAATGAAATTATTGATTGTTTCTCTGATTTGATCTTTGGCCCACTCACTCTTTAGAATTAAATTATTTAGTTTCCAATTAGTTTTTAGCTTATTTTTCCATGGTGCTTTATTAAAAATGATTCTTATTGCATCATGATCTGAAAAGGATGCATTGACTACTTCTGCTTTTCTGCACTGGATTGTGAGGTTTTTATGCGCTAGTACATGGTCAATTTTTGAGTATGTGCCATGTACTTTTGAGAAGAAAGTATATTCCTTTTTATCCCCGTTCAGTTTTCTCCAGAGGTCTATCATATGTGCCTTTTCTAAAATTCTGTTTACCTCCTTAACTTTTTTCTTATTTATTTTGAGGTTAGATTTATCAAGTTCAGAAAGGGGGAGGTTGAGGTCTCCCAATATTATAGTTTTGCTGTCTATTTCTTCCTGTAACTCCCTTAACCTCTCCTCTACGAATTTGTATGCCTTACCACTTGGTGCCTATATGTTAAGCAATGATATTGCTTCATTGTTTATGGTGCCTTTTAGCAGGATATAATGTCCTTCCTTATCTCTTCTAATTAGATCTATCTTTACTTTTGCTTTGTCTGAGATTAGGATTGCTACACCTGCTTTTTTTACTTTAGCTGAGGCACAATATATTTTACTCCAGCCTTTTACCTTAACCCTATGTGTATCCCCCCGTTTCAGATGTGTTTCTTGTAAACAGCATATTGTAGGATTATGGTTTTTAATCCATTCCGCTATCTGCTTCTGTTTTGTGAGAATGTTCATCCCCTGCACGTTCAGGGTTATGATTTCTATCTGTGTCTTTTTCTCCATCCTAATTCCCCCTGTTTATGCTTTTATTTCTCCCTTTCCCCTTCTCCTCCCCAACAAAGTTTTGCTTTTGACCGCCGCTTTCCTCAGTTAACCCTCCCTCTTTATTCCCCTCCCTTATCTAACCGTTACCCACTTGCTACTTCTCCTCTTCCTTCTGCCCTCCCCCCTCCCTTTTTCCCCCCTTTCCCTCCCACTTCCCGTAGGACAAGTTAGATTTCTAAACTTATCAGAGTATGTTATTCCCTTCTTGAACTAGATCAGATGACAGTAAAGCTCAAATACTGCTCTTCTCCCTCCCTTCTTTCCCTCTACTATAATATGTTTTTTTTTGCCACTTCCTTTGGTGTAATTTACCCTTTTCTACAACCTTCTTACCACTTCCCTCATAGCCCTCCCTTTATATCTCTTATTTATATTTTATATCTTTACATCAGTTAATTTATACAAGCATTCACATCCTATGTATATCCCTTTCATTTGTCACAATAGTTGTACCATTCACAAGAATGACTTATATATGTATATGTATATATATATATATAAATACATAAAAAACATACATAAGATGATATAATCCCACATAAAGATGTAAACAACCTAAGCTTATTGGTTATTGGTTATTGGTCACTTTCCCACTTGTGTGATTTCTTTGGGATACAACTCTACAAGTGTTATTGCTGGGCATCCCTTTGATTTCCAAATCTTGGCTACCACAAAAAGAGCCGCTTTAAATATCCTTGAACATATGGGTCACTTTCCCACTTGTGTGATTTCTTTGGGACACAACTCTACAAGTGTTATTGCTGGGTCAAAGCTTGTGAACATTTTTATAGCCCTTTCGGCATAGTTCTAAATTGCTCTCCAAAATCGATGAATCAGCTCACACCACCACCAACAATGTAACAATGTTCTAATTTCCTCACATCCTTTCCAGCATTTGTCATTTTCCTGTTTTGTTATTTTAGCCAAGCTGACAGAAGAGATGTTGTATCTAAGAGTTGTTTTGATTTGCATTTTTCTAATCAGTAGTGTCCCATATGCCTATAGATAGCTTTAATTTCTTCCTCTGAAAACTGCCTGTTCTTATCCTTTGACCATTTCTCAATTGGGGCATGGCTTGTACTCCTATATATTAGGCTCCATTCCTTCTACATTTTAGAAATAATGCCTTTATCAGAGATACTAGTTGCAAAGATTATCTCCCAATTTTCTGTTTCACTCCTAACTCTTGTTGCATTGGGTCTTTTGTTACAAAAACATTTCAATTTGACATAATGAAAATTACCCATTTGGTATTATGTTATGCTCTCTATCTCTTCTTGGGTCATGAATTCCTTCCTTTTGCATAAATCTGATAAATAAACTATTCCTTCCTTTCCCAATTTACTTATATTATCAGCTTTTACTCCTAAATCATGAACGCATTTTGAATTTCTTTTGTTATATGGTGAAAGGTATTGGTCTATGCCCAGTTTCTGCCCTAAAATTTTCCAATTTTCCCAACTAGTTTTGTGAAATAGTGAATTAGTAACAACGAACCTGGGCTCTTTGTGTTTCTCAAAGAGTAGATTGCTAAATTTGATGATTTCTCCTGCTTATTTACCTATGCTATTCACTGATTAAGACCCCTGTTTCTGAACCAGTACCAGGAAGTTTTCTTGACGCCTGCTCCATAATACAGTTTCATATCTTGTATGGCTAGGCCACATTTTCTAGCAATTCTTTTCATTAATACACTAGATATCCTAGACGTCTTGTTTTTCCGGATGAATTTTGTAATTATTTTGTCCAGCTCAGTAAAATAATTTTTTGTTATTTTGATTGCTATGGCACTGAACAGATGGATAGACAGTTTGTATTCTAAGAGGTTTCTCAGGAAATACATTCTACCTACTAAGAACTCTGCGAGCACTGACATTGTATATTCTAAGAACTTTCTCAGCACTTACATTCTAAGTTCTTAGAACTCTGCCAGCACCAATATTCCATATTCTATGTACTTTCTCACCACTTACATTTTAAGTACTCTTCGAGCACTGACATCCGATATTCTAAGAACTTCACCGTCACTGTCTGACCTGGCCCGCAGGTCACACAATCGTGGGTTAGCGAAGCTGGAGAGGTCCGGGGGAGCTAGGCTCGAGGGGAACCTAATGGCTCTAAGGGCCAAGAGGCTCGGGAACGGGATCACGGAGAGGAAGGAGACTAGACGCGCTGCTGGTGAAAAATGTCTCTCTTTATTGTTCCTGGTAAGGGTTTTTATGAGCATGTTATCAGAATGCCACGTCCCCAGAGGGGTGGCTATGCATTGGACGCAGGTCTGCGTCATTTCCCAGAAACGAGAGTTGGCCAGGAAACGAAAGATAAGCGAGAAATGAAGGCCAGCGAAGGGAGGGGGCGCGGGTCAGGCAGAGGGGAGGGGTAAGGCGATTTTCCAGTCTCCGGCATGTCCCCCATTTTTATTTTAAGGAAAGGGTGACTGGCCTGTCTTAGGCTATGCAACTTGGTTCTGATAATGAGGTGAGAGCGTCAGGTGTACAATGGATTTTGAGAGCCCGCCCTTGATCACTGTCTTAGGTCGTCCGGGCGGGGTGTTTACAGTAGGGTACTACAACCCTGCGACTTGCGCCACTGGAGGTTGCCCGTCATGGTGATCAGAGGGTCTTACGGCCAGTTTCAACCAGACCTCAAGCATCCTTCATTCAGGGTTGCAATAATCCCGTCATGGGCTCAGCCACAGCCGTCCTTCAGAGGGTCAGCAGGACTGTTTAAATGGAGAAAGAAGGGTGGGAAGAGTGAATTCAAAGGTCAAAAGATAAGAATTTGGTGACAGAGCTAAGGCGAAGCTGGTCGGGCAAAAAGGGGAAGAGGTTGATTGGCTTTATTGCACAGGGCACAAAGGTTTGTCTTCCAATCGCCGATGCCAGGGCTCCTTCAGAAGGTCTTCCGTGAATTGTAGTCGCTCTTCCTGCTGTACAGTGGTGTCTTGTTCCTGTAGGCTGCTGTAAAATATGTGGCTCTTCCTGGCAATGGCTGAATCTACTTGAGACTTAACAAAAGTGGTTAATTTGTTAAAAGCCCAGGGGCCAAAGGAAAGGAGCAAGAGAAGACCCACCAGAGGCCCAAGAAGGGGGAGGAGGTATGGGAGAAGCCCATGTAAACCGTTCCAGAGGGGGTTATTTAAAAGCTCTTTACGCCTCTGGACCAATTCTTCTTGCAATTTCTTAATTTTATCCCTTACTATGCCAGATTAGGCTGAGGAAGTAACTTAACCAGTTTTACACAATTGTTTTCATATCATTTTTTTTTCTTTCTTTTTTTTTTTTTTCTTCAACAGAATTCAGATTAATAATTGCTTTGTCTAACACTATCTCCGGTTACTTAAGTTTTGCAATATAGGACATTTTACTACAATCTAGAAGCACACTAATAGTACAAATAGAAAGATTTTCAGATGACAGTAATTGCATTCCCAAATCATTACATATTTTAGGCTTACCAAGCATAGAGGCCTTTCTTCTCTCCTCATAGTTGCAGAGCCTAGCTGTAGACTGAAAGGGGGGGGCGCGAAGCGGGGGAAGGTGCTGGGAAGCTGCAGAGTCCAGCACCTGAATTAAAGGTCTAAGGAGTCATTTAGGAGGGTCTCTGAGAGATCTTTACTTTCTAACAGGGGTTGTCAGGTTTGGAAGACTAGGAGCAAAAATTCCAGGTTCCAGTGGGAGGGGGGCAATTGCCTAGAAGTGTGGGCTTCAGGGTGCCCGGGGTCCAGGGCTGTTGTCAGTGGGGTAATTACATTTGAAAAGGAGCCAACCCTCTATCGTATATTCGCAGCCAAATCACTTTTTAAACTTTTCAAGTCACAAACTTAGGAAAATCACAGCAAGTTAGAAATACCTATATCTATTGAGCTAATTCCTATTTTAGGAAGTATTTCTGTTTCTCAGGAATGTAATGAGCAACAGTCTTTTGGGTAAAATATGTTCAGATTGGCTCTCATTCTCTGGTCATATTTCTCTATTTTGGAAGCTTTAAACCACTTGTTTCAAATTCAAACAGGAATGAGGGTCACTAAATTGCACATAAGGATCTCTGTAGTTGTATAGTGAAAACTACTATTAACTCTATAGATTTAATACCGTTATGTCATTAAATATTTTCCAACTTTTTTATCTATACTAGTCTCATGGTGATTCTCATTCACCACACAGGAATTAAAACATCTTTGTATATACTTCTGACATAGAGCTGGAATTCTTAACCCCCCAAGGAGTCTACGGATTGGAGGGGGATACAGAATATCTTTGTCATATAAACTGATTTTTCTTCACATTCATACGTGCATTATTATTTTGAAAAAGGTTTTATATACTTCACCAGATTATCTATGGTTAACAGAATCTGCTAAATCAAAATCTTAATGGTTCTAATTTTCTCAAGTAAATTTTACTTCTGTGTTCACTCCTTAAAAACTTTTTTGGAAGTGAGAGCTTTGAATTTGCCAGTCTAAGGTGAGTGGGACTCTGGAAAAGATCCAGTGGTACCATGTCCCTTTCTCCTCATACTGGGGAGCTCAAAGTGTCTCTTTAGTAGAGATTTATGCATTTTCCGAATTTGCCTTAGTGCCAAATGGTATGAGAAATTCTGAGCATCAAATTAGAAGTAACACATTTCACTTAAATTTAAGGGAAAAGTTCCCGCTTTCTTTCTTGTCTCTCCACATTCCAAATTGGCCAGATCTGGGATGGAGGGAGACATAAAGAGCATATATATATATATATATATATATATATATGTATATATATATATATATATATATATATATAATTTTTTTAAAACAACTTCCCAAAAGTTTCCACCTTGCACTCTCAAAACCTCTATTCACACTATTTGTACAAATAGATTATGCCTTTTTTAAACTTCCTTCACACGTCTCTTCCCTACATGGTTAAACTTTCTTGCCTTTCCTTTCTGGTGGACTTTGATGAAAGCCCCTTATAAAACTGCACATACCTAGTTTCTTTCTTGTGCTGACCTGACACTTCTCTTACCCTCTCCGACTTGCCTTTTCCATCACATAACTTAAACAAGAAAACATTCTTCTCTGTCTTTCTCTCTCCCCCGCCCTCCCGCTCCTCTGCATGCCAGGAGGAGTCAGGGAGGGAGAGAAAGCCAGATAGTGGACATTACAGGGTGTCAGATTACACACACACAGAAGCACAGATACAGACAGACACAGACACAAAGATACAGAAATCCAAAAGCTTTTTGTTTTTCATTTTCCCTGGGAGAGCTTTTCTCAAAACACCAGGAAAAATCCATTCCACCCACCTAGGTCAAATATTTTAAGAGCTCTTGTCTATGGCCATTTTCCTTTCTACTTTTGTTGTTCATTCCAATTTTGCAATCGATTGCCTAAAGGTACCTCACATTTGTGCTCCGACTGCACAGACTTAGACTCTTACTTTTTGGAATGTCGGAACCTAGCACAGCTTCTGTTCCTCCGAGTCCCTCTCTTCGGGATTTTCCCCCAACTGGGTGGAGCCCCACACCAGGACCAGGAACCCCCAATAAATCTATGTGGTGCGCGCTGGGTCCTGCTCCCTGGTGAGGAGAACCCCCCCCAATCGAGGGGGTCCCGGCCGAGCCCCCAACTGTGTGGGACAAACCACAGGCTCAAAATAAACAAAAACAGAGGTGTCTCGGTTTTCTCAAGGTAGAAACAAAACAGAAGCTTTATTTGATCAAGTCTCGCGAGAATTGGGCATCTCCCACTACCAGGGTGGGATGGTAGTGCAGAGAGGCAAGGGGGAGAAGGCAAGCAAGGGGATATATAACCTTGTACAACCAATTCTAAGAAATTCCTGCTCGCAGGGCCCAGCAATAAGAATGTCATCCATATAGTGAATGATATAAAGTTGTGGAAATTGTAAGCGAAAGGGGTCGATTGTCTGGGCAACATACTTCTGGCAGAGGGTAGGGCTGTTGGTCATGCCTTGGGGGAGAACTTTCCATTGAAAGCGAGGAGAGGGTCCTACGCAATTGGTAACTGGGACAGTGAAGGCGAATCTTTTGGAGTCGTCGGGGTGGAGAGGAATGGAAAAGAAGCAGTCCTTGAGATCTATTACAATTTTTTGGAAACCTGCCGGGATTGCTACGGGTGCAGGAAGACCCGATTGCAGCGATCCCATGGGGATCATGGTCTTATTGACCGCCCTTAAATCATGGATCAATCTCCAGGCACCTGACTTCTTTTTAATAACAAAAATTGGAGTATTCCAAGGAGAGTTGGAGGGTTCTATGTGACCCGCAGTCAATTGTTGTTGAACTAACATTATTGCAGCCTCTAGTTGTTCTTTAGGGAGGGGCCACTGGTCAATCCAGACGGGAGTCTCAGATCTCCATGTAATCTTATCCGCCTGTAGGCTGAGGGGACCAGTGGCCCTTATGAAAAATGTGTCTGGAAACCAAGGCCGGAGCGGTCAGGGTGAGATTGCATATGTAAAGGTTGAGTGATGCCTTATTTATTTTTCCCTAGTCCTTGGCGGGGTAAAAAACCTTGACTTAGCATTTGCTCTGTAACAACTGAGCTAGGGCTGCACATGATAACTCCCATTTGTGAGAGGATATCTCTTCCCCACAGATTAACGGGGAGGCATGGGACTACAAAGGGACGGACTGTTCCTCTATTACCCTCACGATCTTCCCATTGCAACAGCTGTGTTGATTGCATAGTGTTGGAACTTTGCCCTATGCCTTGTAAGTGGGTCAAGGAGGGCTGTAACGGCCATGCAGGTGGCCAGTGTGCCTCAGAAATAACAGTTGAATCAGCCCCGGAATCGAGTAGGCCCATAAAGGATTTTCCCTGTATTTTAAGCATTAGTGTGGGCCTCTCTTGGGACAAGGCTTGGGCCCAGTAAATGTCTGAGGACCCGGGTGTGGAATCGCCCCTCTTATTTTTAGAAGCAGGAAAGGTGGTATTCATAGGAAGAGGGAGGGCTTGGGCAATGCGCTGATTGGGCTGGATTCTCACAGTATCTTTCAGAGCAGAAGCAATTATCTTAATCTCTCCTGCATAGTCATTATCGACAATAGTTGGGTGTATTGTTATTCCTTGAAGGGTGGTAGAGGCACGGCCAATAATGAGGAAAAAGGAACCTCTGGGCGGAGGGCCGAAGACTCCCGTAGGGAGGATTTGTGGGCCGTCCTCCGGTCTCAGTATTGCGGTGGCGGTGGCACACAAGTCCACTCCTGCACTGCCTGCCGTTGCTCTGGAGAGCTGTGGGCAGGGTGGGTCCCCGTGGCTGGCTGGGCCAGTCCTTGAGGGGTCCGGGGGGGACCCCGCCAGCCGTTTCCCGACAACGGGGGGAGGGGTTTGCCCTCTATATCATGTGTTGCTCTGCATGTATTCCCCCAGTGAAACCCTTTTCTACACCTGGGACACGGGGTGGCAGGTGCTGCGCGCCTTTTCTGAGCGGTGGGATTAGGTTGATTCATGGGGCATTGTCTGGCAAAATGACCCTCGGCTCCACATTTAAAACAGGTTTTCACAGTATTACCAACAGCTGCTCCTATAGTTAGAAATGCCTCTGACATGTTTTCCATAGGGTTTTGTAAGGCCAATACCGCCTGAGACATTTTTTCAATTTTTGCTGCTGTAGGATCTTGGATATCGCGGCATAGTTTAATCATCTCATTTAATGTCTTATCCTGCCATTGACCACTCAGTACACTCCTACATGGGCCATTTGCATTCTCAAAAGCCAGTCTTTTGATAATTAAATCATCTGATGCCTCATTTCCTAATGTCCTCTCAGCCGTCTCTAACAGTCGACTGACAAAGTCAGAGTACTCTTCATCTTTTCTTTGAGTGATCTTATTAAGGGGTGTAAAGGGGGAGCCTGTAACAGGAAGGGCTCTCCAAGCGCGATTAGCCGCGTGAGCAGTCTGTTCTAGCAAGCCTGTAGGCAACTTTCTTTGTTTTTTCTCTAACGCATATTCACCTCGTCCTGCTAATTTTTCAAAAGTCCAATCCCTATTAGCCTTAGTTTTCAAGTTTCTTTTTTCAATGGTTTGACAGTGATAATCAAATTCTGCTTTCCAGGTTAGGAATTGTCCCCTTGATAGGGCGGCCTGAGCTACTCGCACCCATTCCCCGGGCAGCAGATAACCTCCTTGTCCTATAGCCTCAAGGGCAGAGAGAGTGAAAGGGGCATTGGGACCATATTTTTTCACTGCTGCATGGAGATCTTTGATATTTTTAAACTTTGGGGCTTTGTATTTAGAGGAGCATGATTTACTGTCCTCCTCTGAATCAGATTTCTGGTCATCATCCTCCACTTCCTCCTCCTGGCTTTCCTCCTCGGACTCTTCAAGTCCTGCGCTATTTTCAGGGGGGTGCTTATCAGAGTTTGTGTCCTCTGCATCTTTAGGTCTATTCTGTGTATTGCTTCTAAGAATAGGAAAGAGAAGGGATTTCTGTTTCTGTTTTGGTTGGGGAATTTTGTCTTGAGGGGGTGCTATAACAGTGCCTTTTGGGGCAGAGGGAGGAAGCAGTGCCTTTTGCAGGGACGCTTGTAGCGCCGAGAACTCCTTCACCATTTGGTGATATTGATTCTGCATATTTACTGTCTTTCGTAACTCAGCCATGCGCTGGGTCAAATCTCTTTGGATTTTGGAAAGGTCCACGAGGGGGGGTAGTAAATAGGGGGGTGGGGAGAAAGTATGGGATACGAACACTTCCTGAGGGTTGTATGCAGCAGCCTCAACGTCTAAATTGGCTGCGTTCTCGTCAGGGAGCGGCCCGCTTTCGTTTTCGGGGGCAGTATTCATGCCGACTTTCCTCTCGGTAGGGAAGACCGGGAAAGTTTCCACAGGGTTAGGGAGTGGCGGGTAAATGGACTTGGCGGTAGGGGTAGGGGGAGGAGATTTTGCTTCCTCTTTGTCTTGTGAGTTTTCTGCGTGAAGGGAGGAAGCAGAAGCAGCGCGAGAAAGCGGAGCGAGACAGGATTCCGCCTGAACGAGTAACTGGCGGGCACCTTTGTCTCCTGTTGATCCCTCAATAATGTCATTAATTAAGGTCCAGAGGGAGAAGGCATTTATGGGAACTGACTCGGGACCTTCTTGTTTCAATCTTTCATTAAGATCTCTCCCTACTTTCTGCCATTTCCCCGGGTGTATATCTGGACCATTAACAATGAACCAGGGACATACCTTATCTATAAAAATAAAAAACTTTAAAAGGTCTTTTTTCTTTATCCTTATTCCTCTCTCTTTGAAGCTTTGTTTTAAATCTTTAACAAAAACCTGTTCTTTGGATAGTTGTGATCCCATGATGTCGATAGACGCGAACACTTACCTTAATGGGGTTTTCGGGGTCCGGACGAGGGGCGTCTATCGGGTCCCTGTCCAGCGTTCGAGCCCCACGCTTGGGCGCCAATTGACCTGGCCCGCAGGTCACACAATCGTGGGTTAGCGAAGCTGGAGAGGTCCGGGTGAGCTAGGCTCGAGGGGAACCTAATGGCTCTAAGGGCCAAGAGGCTCGGGAACGGGATCACGGAGAGGAAGGAGACTAGACGCGCTGCTGGTGAAAAATGTCTCTCTTTATTGTTCCTGGTAAGGGTTTTTATGAGCATGTTATCAGAATGCCACGTCCCCAGAGGGGTGGCTATGCATTGGACGCAGGTCTGCGTCATTTCCCAGAAACGAGAGTTGGCCAGGAAACGAAAGATAAGCGAGAAATGAAGGCCAGCGAAGGGAGGGGGCGCGGGTCAGGCAGAGGGGAGGGGTAAGGCGATTTTCCAGTCTCCGGCAACTGTCATTCTAAGTTCTAAGTTTTCTGGAATTGGTGACATTTAACCTTGCAAGAATTCTTACTGCTCTCACATTCCATGGTGTATGAATTCTCACCCCACTGACATTCTGTATTCTAAGAACACACCCAGCACTAACATTCTGTGTGCTAAGGATACTGGCAGCACTGACATTCTCTGTTGTAAGACCTCTCCCAGAACTGACGCTCAATATTTTGAGAACACTCTAAGCAGTCACATTGTAACTTCTAAGAACTCTCCCAGCCCTGACATTCTATATTCTGAGAAATCAACCATCCCTTACGTTCTATATTCTAAGAACTTTCGAAGCACTTACATTCCAAGTTCTAAGAACTCAGCCAGTAGTGTCATTCTATGTTCTAAGACCTTTCACAGCACTGACATAAAAAGTTCTAAGAATTTTACCAGCACTGTATTTCTACATTGGAAGAACTTCCAATCACAAAAGTCATTAATCATAGCTAGCACTGATATATCAACTGTTATATGCCAGGGACTGTGCTAAGTGTTTTTAAAATAGCTCATTTTATCCTGAAAAGAACATTTTGAAGTTGGTGCTTTTTTATCCCCATTTTCCTGTTGAGGCAACTGAGGCAAATAGTTTAAGTGAATTTGATATAGTATTTACAAATATATCATGATATCCAGAATTTGGGTGAAAAACCTGTACAATTTGGTAGGAATGTACAGGATATCATGTACATGATACTTACATGCCATGGATGTAAGTATCATGTACTATCTATCTATCTATCTATCTATCTATCTATCTATGTCAGTGAAGTTCAAAATAAATTTCATATTTTAAAAATAAGAAAAATAAAATAAGAATGGACCGAGAAATTCTATGAATTTCTAAGTAAGATCCTCCGGATAGATATATTCACTAGCATGTCCTGAGTCGAGAGTCAGCTTACCTCATTGTGAGCTAGGTTTTTGATCACATCACAGTTTTCAGTCTTTTGGTAGTTTTAGATTATACTGTAAAAACCATAGTGGCACTGCTGGGGAGATGTAGAAGATGAAGAGAAAGCAAGAGTCAAAGAAAAGAAGGTCCTGACCATTGCAACACTTCTCAGCAGCATCTTAATGGAAAATAGGTATGAAAGTTAATCCTGGTGGCCTCAGTTACAAAGATATTTTATGATTTTTTTATTCCGAACATTTATTATGTTGGTAAGGGCAATTGGTGCAAAATAATAATATTTTACAGTAAGGTTTTTTGATAATTCATAATGTGTATGAAGAGAAGTAAGATGAAGTGCATTTGTTATCATTCAAGGTCAAGCACCCATAAATATTGTTTTTTTTTAATAAAAGGAGACTATTATCATTAAATCCTAAATAAGTAGTAACATTACAGATACCTTGTATAGTTGTTCCTAAGAGAAAATAAATTCTCAATTCCAATTAATGCAATAATGAAAATATTTTTCCCTCACTATAGTCCTAGAAGTGGTGTATTTATGTTGGGGTGTTGGAGTTGGGAGGCTATGGAGAACAGAGCTATTCTGATACTATTATACTTGTAAAAACAATTCAGTTTTAAATTTTACAGGAAACAATAACAGTCTGAAGATCCTATTGCTTTTCTTGCACTTTTAAATGTTTTTCTATACATTCATTTTCACTTTATTACAAGAATCAATTATTTTAAGATATAGAGTCACTCATATTTATATGTGCTTCAAGTTTGCAAAGTCTGGGAAACATGTAACATTAATTTTATTTTTCCCATAATACAGATCTGGAGAGTGGGGCTCAGAAGAGTTGAATAACTTGATTGCCATGAAATTCATGACTTTTAAGCAAATGTATCACTGAATGAATGACAGAGTTACACATTTTAAAAGTGAAATATTGGACAATATGTTCTTGGTTTTTGAAATGTGATTCAACTGAGTAAAAGACCATATTTTCTCTTCACATTTACATAAAACATTAAAACAAGGAACATAATTTGAATTAGCAAAATCACAGGTATGTATATTTTTGTTTCTATTGTCTTTATTTCTAGATATTATTGCTAGTATTTTTTCCTGGCAATAAGTAGTATTCGTAATTCAATAAATGAACTATGACTTTAATATTTGCATGTTCTTTTTATGAATGCATGTAGTAACATAGTTTATTATTATTTGGTAGTATAGAGGACTATTGTACCTTCCTAAAGAGCTATATAGTATACACAGAGGCCAAGCCTGGTGAAACCATCTGAGTAGATGTGCTAGGTCATGTTGAGGGTAACAAATGGGCCTCATGGTTAAGCAGATGTCCACACCAGGCATATGAAGACTTTCAGTAGTAGAATGGGTAGTTGTGTTCACTGATTGACTCATAGTCTTTCTCTCCATTTAAAATTCTTGTCTTCCATCTAAAAAAGGGAAAACTTGCTATTCATACAAAAATATTTACAGCAGCTTTTTTTGTGGTGGTTAAAATTTGGAAATGAAGGGAGGGTCATCTGGGGAAGGAGTAACCCAGCTGTGGTATACGATTGCATTGAAATATTACTGTGCTGGAAGAAATGACCAGGATGATTTCAGAAAAACCTACATGAACTGATGTGGAGTGAAATGAACAGAACCAGGAGAATGTTGTACACAGTAACGGTAATATTGCTTGATATTATCATCCAAGAAAATCCCAAAGGGGTAATAATGATGAAGCAGATCCACCTCCAGAGAAAGATCTGATATTGTTTGAATACAACCCGAAGCATGTATTTTTCACTTTCATTGTTTTCTTTTATTCCAGTCTTCCTGTGAAAGAAAAATGATTTTATGGAAATGTTTTACATAATAACACACATATAACCTATATCTGATTGCTCTCCATCTCAGGAAAGGGACAGAGGAGGGAGGGATAGAAATTTGAGCTCACAACCTAAAGTAAAAGTGCTGAAACAGTTTTAAAAACTGTCCTTATACTATATGTCTGTATGGTTGTTCTTTTTATGGAGACAGGCAGGATCAAAATATCGACATAGAAGAAGATAGCAATGACACGGTAGATACATCAGATACCTCAAAAGCTAATATGATCTGGTCTCCAGCCCAAAAAGCACTGCTGGAAGAGCTAAAAGAGGATTTTAAAAACCAAATTAGGGAGGTAAAAGAAAACATGGAAAAAATGGAAAAGTCCCTAAAGAATAAGATTGGCGCAATGGCTATGGAGATTCAGAATCTAGAGAGAGAAAAGGACACCCTGAGAGGTGAAATCAACCAATTGAAAATGGAGGCTCAAAAGCAAAATGTAAACACTAACTCATTTAAAATTAGACTTGAGCAAGTAGAAGCTAATGAATCTATGAGGCATCAAGAAGTAATAAAACAAAACGTAAAGAATGAAAAAATAGAAAAAAATGTGAAATATCTGATTGGCAAAACTACTGACCTGGAAAATAGATCCAGGAGAGACAAATTGAGAGTTATTGGTCTACCGGAAATCCACGATGAAAAAAGGAGCCTTGACAGTATCTTCGAAGAAATTATCAAAGACAACTGCCCAGAGGTCCTAGAACCAGAGGGCAAAATAGTCATTGAAAGAATTCACCGATCACCCCCTGAAAGAGATCCCAAACTGAAAACACCAAGAAATATTATAGCCAAATTTCAGAGCTATAAACTCAAGGAGAAAATACTGCAAGCAGCCAAAAAGAAGCAATTCAAATATCGTGGAACTACAGTCAGGATCACGCAGGATCTCTCAGCTTCCACATTAAAAGACAGGAGAAATTGGAATATGATATTCCGAAGGGCAAAGGAGCTGGGACTACAACCAAGGATCAACTACCCAGCAAAACTAAGCGTAATTTTCCAGGCAAGGCGATGGACATTCAATGAAATAGGGGAATTCCAGACCTTCCTGATGAAAAGGCCAGAACTCAATGGAAAATTTGATCTCCAAATACAAACCTCAAGAGAGACATAAAAAGGTAACCAGGGGGAAAAACCCCACAAACTTCATTAACCAATAAGGTTAGGTTGTTTACATCTTTATGTGGGATTATATCATCTTATGTATGTTTTTTATGTATATATATATATATATGTATATATATATATATATATATATATATGCACATATACATATATAAGTCATTCTTGTGAATGGTACAACTATTGTGACAAATGAAAGGGATATACATAGGTTGTGAATGCCTGTATAAATTAACTGATGTAAAGATATAAAATATAAATAAGAGATATAAAGGGAGGGCTATGAGGGAAGTGGTAAGGAGGTTGTAGAAAAGGGTAAATTACACCAAAGGAAGTGGCAAAAAAACATACTATAGTACAGGGAAAGAAGGGAGGGAGAAGAGCAGTATTTGAGCTTTACTGTCATCTGATCTAGTTCAAGAAGGGAATAACATACTGTGATAAGTTTAGAAATCTAACTTGTCCTACGGGAAGTGGGAGGGAAAGGGGGGAAAAAGGGAGGGGGGAGGGCAGAAGGAAGAGGAGAAGTAGCAAGTGGGTAATGGTAAGATAAGGGAGGGGAATAAAGAGGGAGTGTTAACTGAGGAAAGCGGCGGTCAAAAGCAAAACTTTGTTGGGGAGGAGAAGGGGAAAGGGAGAAATAAAAGCATAAACAGGGGGAATTAGGATGGAGAAAAAGACACAGATAGAAATCATAACCCTGAACGTGCAGGGGATGAACATTCTCACAAAACAGAAGCAGATAGCAGAATGGATTAAAAACCATAATCCTACAATATGCTGTTTACAAGAAACGCATCTGAAACAGGGGGATACACATAGGGTTAAGGTAAAAGGCTGGAGTAAAATATATTGTGCCTCAGCTAAAGTAAAAAAAGCAGGTGTAGCAATCCTAATCTCAGACAAAGCAAAAGTAAAGATAGATCTAATTAAAAGAGATAAGGAAGGTCATTATATCCTGCTAAAAGGCACCATAAACAATGAAGCAATATCATTGCTTAACATATATGCACCAAGTGGTAAGGCATACAAATTCTTAGAGGAGAGGTTAAGGGAGTTACAGGAAGAAATAGACAGCAAAACTATAATATTGGGAGACCTCAACCTCCCCCTTTCTGAACTTGATAAATCTAACCTCAAAATAAATAAGAAAAAAGTTAAGGAGGTAAACAGAATTTTAGAAAAGGCACATATGATAGACCTCTGGAGAAAACTGAACGGGGATAAAAAGGAATATACTTTCTTCTCAAAAGTACATGGCACATACTCAAAAATTGACCATGTACTAGGGCATAAAAACCTCACAATCCAGTGCAGAAAAGCAGAAGTAGTCAATGCATCCTTTTCAGATCATGATGCAATAAGAATCATTTTTAATAAAGTACCATGGAAAACTAAGCTAAAAACTAATTGGAAACTAAATAATTTAATTCTAAAGAGTGAGTGGGCCAAAGATCAAATCAGAGAAACAATTAATAATTTCATTCAAGAGAATGACAATAATGAAACAACATACCAAAACTTATGGGATGCAGCAAAAGCAGTTCTTAGGGGAAGTTTTATATCTCTAAATGCCTACATGAATAAAATAGCGAAAGAGGAGATCAATGATCTGGGCAGACAGCTGAAAAAGCTAGAAAAAGAGCAAATTGAAAACCCCCAATTAAATACCAAATTAGAAATACTGAAAATCAAAGGAGAGATTAATAAAATTGAAACCAAGAACACTATTGAATTAATAAATAAAACAAAGAGCTGGTTTTATGAAAAAACCAATAAAATTGACAAACCTTTGGCCAATTTGATTAAAAAAAAGAAAGAAGAAAATCAAATTACCAGTATCAAAAATGAAAAGGGTGAGGTCACCTCTAAAGAAGAGGAAATCAAAACAATAATTAGGAATTATTTTGCCCAACTGTATTCCCACAAATTTGACAACCTTAGAGATATGGATGAATATCTACAAAAACATAAACTGCCCAGACTAACAGAGAAGGAAGTGAAATTTCTTAATGACCCCATATCAGAAAAAGAAATTGAGCAGGCCATCAACGAACTCCCTAGGAAAAAATCTCCAGGGCCAGATGGTTTTACATGTGAATTCTATCAAACATTTAAAGAACAACTAATTCCAATACTTTGTAGACTATTTGGGAAAATAGGTGAAGAAGGAGTCCTACCAAATTCTTTTTATGACACAAATATGGTACTAATACCCAAACCAGGTAGAGTTAAAACAGAGAAAGAAAATTATACACCAATTTCTCTAATGAATATTGATGCAAAAATTTTAAATAAAATATTAGCAAAAAGATTGCAGCAACTCATTACGAGAATAATACACCATGACCAGGTAGGATTTATTCCAGGAATGCAAGGCTGGTTCAATATTAGGAAAACTATTAGCATAATTGACCATATCAACAACAAAACTAGCAGAAACCATATGATCATCTCAATAGACGCAGAAAAAGCCTTTGACAAAGTACAACACCCATTCCTATTAAAAACACTAGAAAGCATAGGAATAAGGGGAACCTTCCTCAAAATTATAAATAGCATCTACCTAAAACCATCAACAAGCATTATTTGTAATGGGGATAAACTAGATGCCTTCCCAATAAGATCAGGGGTGAAACAAGGATGTCCATTATCACCCCTATTATTCAATTTGGTACTGGAAGCATTAGCTGTAGCAATAAGAGAAGAAAAAGAAATTGAAGGAATTAGAATAGGAAAAGAAGAAACTAAATTATCACTGTTTGCAGATGATATGATGATTTATCTAGAGAATCCTAGAGAATCAAGTAAAAAACTACTTGAAATAATAAACAACTTTAGCAAAGTTGCAGGATATAAAATAAACCCACATAAATCCTCAGCATTCCTATACATTACTGACAAAGCCCAACAGCAAGAGATAGAAAGAGAAATTCCATTCAAAGTTACTGAAGGCACTATAAAATATTTGGGAGTCTATTTGCCAAGACAAACCCAGGGCCTATATGAACATAACTATGAAACACTTTTCACGCGAATAAAATCAGATCTAAATAAATGGAGAAATATCACTTGCTCATGGTTAGGCCGAGCTAATATAATAAAAATGACAATTCTACCTAAATTAATCTATCTATTCAGTGCCATACCAATCGAACTACCAAAAATTTTTTTACCGAGCTGGACAAAATAATAACAAAATTCATTTGGAAAAACAAGAGGTCTAGAGTATCTAGGATATTAATGAAAAGACATGCTAGAGATGGTGGTTTAGCCACACCAGATATTAAACTGTAGTACACAGCAGCAGTCATCAAAACTGCCTGGTACTGGTTAAGAAACAGGGGTGTGGATCAGTGGAATAGGATAGGTACACAAGTAGGTGAAATCAACAAGTTTAGCAATCTACTCTTTGATAAACCCAAAGAAGCCAGTTTCTGGGCTAATAATTCACTATTTCACAAAAACTGTTGGGAAAATTGGAAAATGGTAGGGAAAAAACTGGGCATAGACCAATATCTTACACCATATACCAAAATAAAGTCAAAATGGGTTCATGATTTAGGAGTAAAAGTTGATACTCTAAATAATTTGGGAAAGCAAGGAATAGTTTACTTATCAGATTTGTGGAAAAGTAAAGAATTCATGACCCAACAAGAGATAGAGAGCATTACAAAATGCAAAATGGATAATTTTGATTATGTCAAATTGAAATGTTTTTGTACAAAAAAAGCCAATGCAACAAGAATTAGGAGGGCAGCAGAAAATTGGGAGAAAATCTTTGCAACTAGTATCTCTGATAAAGGCCTCATCTCTAAAATATACAGGGAGCTAAGCCAAATATATAGGAATACAAGCCATTCCCCAATTGAGAAATGGTCAAAGGATATGAACAGGCAGTTTTCAGAGGAAGAAATTAAAGCTATCTACAGGCATATGAAAAAATGCTCTGGATCGCTGCTGATTAGAGAAATGCAAATCAAAACAACTCTTAGATACCACATCTCTCCTGTCAGATTGGCTAAAATAACAAATCAGGAGAATGATAAATGCTGGAAAGGATGTGGGGAAATTGGAACATTGTTGCATTGCTGGTGGAGTTGTGAGCTGATCCAGCCATTTTGGAGGGCGGTGTGGAACTATGCCCAAAGGGCTATAGAAATGTTCATACCCTTTGACCCAGTAATACCACTTCTAGGGTTGTATCCCAAAGAAAACATGCAAGCGGGAAAAGGACCCATATGTACAAGAATATTTATAGCAGCTCTCTTTGTGGTAGCCAAGAATTGGAAAGCAAAGGGATGACCATCAATTGGGGAATGGCTGAACAAGCTGTGGTATAAGAAGGTGATGGAATACTATTGTGCCATTAGAAATGGGGATGATGCAGACTTCATAACAACCTGGGAAAACCTACACGACATAATGCTGAGTGAGCGGAGCAGAGCCAGGAGAACGTTGTGCACAGCCACAGATATGTGGATTTCCGTGAGGACCAACCCTGACATACTGCGCTTCTTTCAGCAACCTAAAGGGGCAAGGACAATTCCAGGGGACTCACGATGGAGAATGCTATCTTCATTCAGAGAA